>NC_071279.1:17127577-17177577 GCF_023375685.1 Ictalurus furcatus
TCTGTCAGTTGCACAGCATGTGCTCAGTTTTGTGAGGAAAACTAATGACACGCTTCCTATTTTGAAAACGCTGCTGTCGTAACCCAGTAACGTTATGACACAAGACAGCAGGCCCGAGGTTGAGACTTGGGCAGTTTTTGTCAGGTGTGTGTTTTTTTTGTTTGTTTGGTTTTTTTTTACACGACTATCCACGTGTCACGTGAATATAATCATAGCTTTATCTTTCTTCTTTAATTGGAAAAAATGTACAATATCCAAAAGTCTTTCAGATATCGGTGTTCTCGGTGTACAATATAAGGTCTTCCTTTCATTTAAATGTTATTTCTTCCCTTCTTTTTCCCCGAAGATATTTATCCATATCCGTACCTAATCGATTACGCAGGTACGCCACGCGTTCCTCCTGAGGTGTTCATAACGACGCTAACAAACCGCATGGGATGAACTGAGCTCCAAACTCACAAGCATGGGTCATGCTGTTGGATAACGGCTAGTTTTAATTCAATGTTAAGTTAACGTCTAAAGATTTAACACTGTTTGTGTACTGGGCCGCATTTGAGCATGTAAACCCAGTGAAATGTTTCAGAAGAATCAAGACGCTAGAATTGCGTGTTACTGGAATTCGTTAGCGTAGTATCTCGCCAGACAGAATCGCAGGTTTATATCAGCACGCGTGTTCCAAATGTGCGTTCAAGTCCAACTGGGACGTTCGTATTTACGAGTTGGGAAGTCGCGATTACGATATCGGGTGCGTCCGTGTCACTTTGGGCGGCGCAAGATGGCGGTGAACTTTCTCTTAATTAACTACAAAAAAAAATGCAGCAAGGTTTTTTAACTCTACTTTTACAAAATGTAGATATAAGAACGCACATCAGATGTGTTCTTTTGCTTTTTTTATGGTTTTAATGAGTTTAAGAAGCCGCTGTAAACTTTTATCGTTAGATATTATACCGTAATTGTACAACGCTGTAGTATTCCGCCATGTTTTCTTACTGACACGCCCCCAAATACGAGTTTCCCCACTCGTACTCACGGCTTTGTGGTGGCGTTCACGTGCGTTCAAATCGTAAACACGGTCTTTCCGACGTGACTCGAACGCACCATGATACGTTTTCGTCGCTATAGTAACAGCTTAAGGCTAATGATAAATGGATTGGGAAAACGTCTTAAGTAAGTCTCCGGTGTCGGCCGTGACGTTTTTAACATTACAAGTTTTCCGACGCTTTCGGGACGGAAGAGCTTACGCTTTCTGGATTTCTCAGTCACGTTTTAACTCCGAGAGAGAGAAAGACAGAGAGAAAGCGCTGCTGAGGGATCGACCGTTTCTAGCTGCTGTAATGCAAGTGAGGACAGGAACTTGTTTCGACATTAATAACGTAACTATAAATGGATAAAAATGATGTTTTGTATTTTTCGTTAATAAATGAACAGTCGTAAAAAAACATTGGCTGTTAAAAATTGGAATAAAACGCTTCGGGACATGCTGTTATAGGAAAACAATCATCTTTTGGTTTTGAGTTGTTGGTTATTTTCCCATAACAGCACGCCCACAAGTGGTTTATTTGTTCCTTTGCTTAGTAAACAAAGCTGATAGGTTTTAAAAGTATAGAGTCTGAATATATATCTAGGTAGGTGGATATATAGGTAGATAGATAGATATAATGTTTTTTTTTGTTTTTTTTTCAGTGAACGTTAAATAAATAAAAATAAACCATTTCAAAGGGAATATTTCACCAACACAGGGAAGAGAGTTTAAATTGGCTTTATTCAGTACCTGGGTGACACCTGGACCAATCCATTAACACAGTGGGCGGGGTTACCGAGCTTTAATACAGAAGTGTGTTATTCAGATGTGTCCAGGTGTGCATGCGTTATCAGTATCCGCTGATAATCAATCGACCCTCTGTAATAATAATAATAATAATAATAATAATAATCTGCTTTGGGTTACTTCTGAATGAATGAATGCATGTGTAGGTGTGCGATAATATATCAGATAATATATCAGATATTATAATACTTTTAAATAAAGGTGTGTAATATAGTAATGTGGTTAAAGGTGCCGAGGATGACGAGTGGGACGACGAGTGGGACGAGAGGAAGTCTGGCGGGTTTGGGGAAAGCGAAGCAAGCGACGGCGGCGCCATCAACAGAGGAGGAGCTCATGGATCCTCCATGAAAATCACTCTCAACAAGTAAGACGTCTCATATTTCCCACAGGCTCAGTTTGCAAAGCTTCAGCTCAACTATAGTGTGCTGTAATGACACGATCCACCTTTTTAAACCTCGTGTTTCTCTCCCTCTCAGATTCCCAGGATTCTCCAAATCAGGCCCTGAGCTTTACCTCCTGTCCAAACAGGCCTCCAAAGGACCCAAGCTGTCCATCTATGTAAGATACACACCCGCGTTTAATTACTTGCAGTATTAGGGAAGTAAAAACGAACAGAACAATAAAATGTACATATATAAAGAACAATATATATATAAAAAAACAAACATTTTTGCTTCTTTAGTTTTTCTTTGGAGTACAAAAGCTAATGTTATTAATGTATAAAGTTTAACCCAAACACTTGATCTCTTTCTACCACATGCTGCATTTCTCTCAGTTCTGATTAACGTGTTCGTTCAGATACGTTTCTAGTCGTTTCCGTAATCACGGCTCATTCACAGGGACGTGGACCGTCTGGTGGACGTTCCACAAAAAACCACTAAAGACGTGTCGTTTTTGATGCGGTGACGTTTTCTGTTTATTTAACATTTTACGGAAGGAGTCTCCAGTGTCCACGCTGCCATGGGGAAGTCTTCAGGACAGAGATGTTTGCGTTTTGGGGTTTCTCTATAACATGGTTTTTGTCTTAAAGACAGAAAAGAGAAGCTGATGAGAGAACGACAGCGTATGAAAGTTATTTTGCGGGCATTAAGATTAAACGTGAACCGTTCAGTCCGTACAGGATTTCAAGAGGTTTTTATTTATTTATTTATTTATTTTGTGATCATCGCTGCAAAAAAACGCTCGCCTATGCTGCGCCTTTTTTGCAAAATCCGCCATGCAGTAGATAGTAAATGGTAACCTGTAATAATAATAATAATAAAATAAATAAATAAATAAAGACGTACCTGACTCAGGTACAGGTAATCCGCGCTATTTTAGATCGTGAAGCTTAGAAGGCCTTGATTCATTTCCTATAACAGCAGCTCTGACAGTAGTGAGGCTGTAATACACATAAAATAACAGGTCTATATTAACACGCTCGTTCTAACCTGTTATCGTTTCTATAGTAACGACCTACACCAAGACTTGTACGGCGGACGCTCCACGTCAACGGATCAGAAACGCCTGTTATTACTGATGAGGTGAAGTCTTCCGTAAGACCATGTATCGTTTTGTACCGTTTATAGAAGGAGTCTCCAGTGTGGGTGCTTTTGAACACTCTGTGCGTTAAAGCTTTGGATCGGCAGTCCTTCGGAATTGGACGAGGTGGATTGGGGCAGCGTGTAAAATAGCGACGAGGCGGTGTTAAGTTGCAGTCGACGTTGTAAATGCGCGACTCTCAGTGCTGCTTGAGATTGTTGGAGATTTAAACATGTATAAAAGGAGCAGTAGTTTGGAAAACGAAAATGACTCGGCTAGAAACTTCTGCTCGTCATCAGCATCAGCATCATCGTCAGGATTATCAGTGTAAAGAGTGAACTCCAGATGTTAAGGTCCTCCTAAACCCTTTGTCATTAGACTTTCGTTTATTCTGTACACTAACGCAGCTTCTCGAATGCCTTCCACACATTTAGTGATTTTTTTTTTTTTTTTTTTTCCTCTTTCCTTTTCGCGATAAGAGTTCACGTCCCTAAACTCTCTCAGTTGTTCAGTAACTACCATCAATTATTCAGTAACTACAGTGAAACTAATAACGGTATCTAATGATACAGGCATTTCAGCCTGGACCCAAGTGCCTTTGCTCTTTAGAGTTTAAAGGATTTAACAAAAAAAAAAAAACACACAAAAAACCTCTGAACATTAAAAGTCCTGAAAAGGTCAGAATCTTTTCAGAAGGAAAGGGCGAGACTTCTTCAGGAGGCGTCAGTGCGGTGTTTAATGCGTGTCGTGGGGGGGTGTGTGTTGTGTTGCAGAGCGGTGAGGTCGGCCCGGTCTGGGAGTACACTGAGCCTCAGCTGGACTGCGTTGTAGCAGACCCCAAAAAGGGCTCCAAAATGTACGGTCTGAAGAGCTACATCGAGTACCAGGTCATGCCTAACGTGAGTCCTGCAACGTAAAACATCCGAATTACAACAGTTCAGTGTTATTAATTATTATTTTAACACCTCGACACCGTGATGATTGATTATTCCCCCCCCCCTTAGACTACCAACAAACCTGTCAATCATCGATACAAGCACTTTGATTGGCTGTATGAGAGACTTTTGGAGAAGTTTGGGTCAGCCATCCCCATCCCATCCCTGCCTGACAAGCAGGTCACAGGTAAGCTGAAAAAACCTGCTTGTGTGTGTGTGTGTGTGTGTGTGAGATTATTCCACAGTTGTGGTCAGAAGGTGTTGATTAATTCTCTGTAACAGCAGCTCTGACAGTAGCGCAGCTCCAAATCCCGCGTGTATATCAATGCTCTCCTTGTAATACGTCATCGTTTCTATAGTAACGGCATACACAGGAAGAAAAGTGTAAATGGTGAATGACTGAATAGTGATTATTTTTTTTAATTATTATTATTTTTTGCACGGAGACGTTTATCTAGTTTTGTGTTGGTAAACAAGTCCACTTAATCCCACCACTACATCATGGATTATTTATTTTTAACAGCATTTGAGAAAAATCTGTAAATAAGAACCGCTTAATCGGGAATTCAGCTGTATCAAAGTACAGACCGTGAGCACAGAGAGTAGGAGAGAAGCAAACAGACGTGAAGGGCTGACGCTAGGCGGAATGCAAATACGACGCGGTGATGTAACGAATATGCTAATTAGCGCATGATGTTTAGCGACTTTCTATTGGAAGTTGTCGGAACAGCGCTCCTGTCGCACATATAAATACGTAGCGTTCTACAGCGACCCTTATATACAGTATACAGTGAGTGTGGTATACTTTTCTGTGTTGAAATTCTTGTCAGAGGTAGTATTGATGAACGACACGTCGTGATTATTATCCATTTCTAGTTACATTTAATATTGTGGAATGTCCACAAAAGTTGTGGGGTTTTTTTTGCTTGTTTGTTTTTATCATTTTGTGAATTTATTCTCTGTCTTTTTCTCTTTTTTGAAGATGATAAGACAACATAAATAAATAAATAAATAAAATATAAAAGCAGCTTGTCGTGTTACCGAGAAACCACAAAAACGTAAACTCCTCGGTCCCGAAGACTTCCCCGTATCTGAGAACTTACGGACTGGAGACCCCTTCCGTTAACGTTAAATAATTACGCACGTTATTTAGTCCGTTTATAGGTAGCGTCTACCGTACAAGTCCCCTGTGTATGTTGTAGAAAGGGTAACGTGTTAGAACGGGTGCGTTAATATAAACGTGTGATTTGCAGCTGCAGTACAGTCAGAGCTGCTGTTACAGAGAATAAAGCAACCCCCCTTCTGGCCAATCAGAATCGAGAACCGAACAGCGCTGCGTTAAGGGTTGTGTAAAGGAAGCGTGTTTGTCCATGCTGTTTGTCTCTCAGGACGTTTCGAGGAGGAGTTCATCAAGATGCGTATGGAGAGGCTTCAGGCCTGGATGTCCAGAATGTGCCGGCATCCCATCGTCTCCAACAGCGAGGTGTTCCAGCTCTTCCTCACCTACAAGGATGAGAAGGTATGGAGTGTAAAGGAGGGAGGATTGCGCGTATTGCTGTTTTGTTTTGAGGACGCGTGAAGAGATTTGTTTGTGTCGTGCAGGACTGGAAAATGGGGAAGAGAAAAGCAGAGAAGGACGAGACGGTCGGGGTGATGATCTTCTCCACGATAGAGCCTGAGGGACTGCCAGACCTGGATCTCCTCGAAGTGTAAGTGCATGGGGACATGAAATGCTTCCTTTTACATTTAATAACTCCAGCGTTATTTGGTGTAGAGACTCTTGTAGGCTTCACGGTGAAATCGAATGGGTTTTGTTGGGGTTTTTTTTTGTGTTTTTTTTTTGGACTGTCCTCCTCTCACAGTTTTCTACCGTCATTTATTAGAAAGACGTTTTTTTCCCATGAGCAGCAAACCAATCTACAAACTCAGACCCAAATTAGACTCCTAGGCCAATCAGAAGGCCTCTAACCTCATGTCGTTTAACAGAAATGTCCTGGGTCACCACTGCTTTAAGCAAATCAGACATACCGAGCTTTATTTCACTCTTTAAGAAGCATACGTTTTACGGCGTATCGTAAGACGGTTCTCTGATGATAGCTTAAAAAAAAACACTGTTTTATAAAACGTCACGATAGACGTCGTATTTTTTCCCCCTTAGTTTTCCCTCGAGCGAGCATTTATTTTTCTAGCGCCTGTCCTGTCTCTTTTTGGATGACGTCGAGCGTTTCTAACGCCCCAAGGGAGTCAATACGATACGTTCTTGTTTTAAAAATCTATAAAAAGCATGAATAGGACAGCTTCGTTTATAAAAAAAAAAATGTCAGTTTTGCCTGCAAAATGGACCTCAACCCTATATACCCTAATATATACCCAAACACAACGGATGTCTTTGTAAACGTGTTTGTATATAAACATAAGACCCAAAGCCTCGGGCATCTCTACATCTAAATTAGCAAAATATCAGCATGACACTGTTGGAAATGAACTCGTGTAAAGAGTTCGTAACAGATACGGCACGGGGTTTTCATGTCGTCGTGTATTTCCAGCGAGCAGAAGTGTGAGCAGTTCAGTCGTTTCACCAAGTCCATGGACGATGGAGTGAAGGACCTTCTGACTGTCGGAAACGAGCACTGGAAGCGCTGCACAGGCCGTGAGCGAGAAACTTTTCCTTTTTTTTTTATTTTTTTATTTTTAGAGATTATTTAGCACTAAATATATCTTTTATTTCCTCCAACAGCTCTGCCGAAAGAGTACCAGCGGATCGGGAAAGCCTTCCAGAACCTGTCGTCCGTCTTCACCAGCAGTGGATACGAAGGTCCGGTCTGCTGCACAGCTCAGTCCTGTGCTTGTTATGAAAGCGTTGTGGGTTGGGTTGAACCATAATGAAAGGGTCTGGTAGAGTTAAGTGTAAGGATGTGGTTTGACATTGTGAGTTTGTGGTTGTGGTGTTTTCCTGCAGGAGAAGCTACGCTCACTGACGCTCTCACTGCAGCGGGGAAGACCTACGAGGAGATCGCGCAGATGGTGGCCGAGCAGGTACGCTGTGAATCGCAGCACCGGGCCCGAGGCCAAACACCAGCGCTGCGTATAACACTCAGAGTTATCAGTGCGGGCTTTTACGAAGATTAACGTATTTATTAACGTAATATTGATTAACATGTTTATTTAACGATGTTCATCTCTTACCACGTTCTCGGTTACGGTTTTTGACCGTTTAGGTCGTCCTCTACTCGTCCTTTTCCTGTTGACCTGCAGTCGAGCATTTCCGTACACACGCTTGAGTCTGATTGGCAGGAATGACCGTGTATATCGTACCATCATTAAATATTTTAAGGATTACGTTCGTGTGCGCCTCCAGTTACACCGTCTACAGTCTTTCACTGTTAGTTTATTTTCCCGGCATTGTTTCTCGAATCTTTGTCTTGCTGAAACAAACAAATTTTTGGAACAATTTTTTGCTTTATGTATTTCCCATGTTTGCGTTACGAACGGAAAACGGGAGATCGCAGCGGATTCGTGATTGAAGTGCACGAAATAATCCATGTTTCCTTGACGGGAATCTTGTTTTTGATGTCTGTGGATATTGATTGAGCACAGTCCATACGCTCTGCCCTTTCATAGCTGGAATGTCCCTTTATATATATATATATCTCTCTCTGTTTGTGTTTCCTGTAGCGTTATCATGTAGTAAACATACAGAGGCTCAGGATGGGAGCAGCTCCTGTCTGAGAATGGGATTATCTGTTTTCCCTGTGGTCTTCCCACTCATCTCGCCAGCTTTCCTGTCCTGTTTATTAACTCACATTGGGTTAAGCTCTGAACACTATACACAAACACTAGACGCAAAACCTGCTTGTTGTTTGATGCGTGTGTGTGTGTGTGTGTGTGGAAGGAAGGAAGTCAGTCAGGATTTCAGGCCCAGATGAAGTTTTCAGCACTAAATAGTTCTGGATTGATTGATTTATTTATTTATAATTATAGTGTTTCCTTTGGTTCTGTAGTGCAGTGTTTTAGTCGAAACCTGAACGCTGTGGAAAAGCTTTTGAGGCAGTTAGTCATAGCTCTGATGTGCAGAGTGTCATTGATTGAGGGTTATATAAACTGTTCAGGGACTCTCTCTGTCTCTCTCTGTGTCTCTTTATCTCTCCTTTTTTTTTTTTTTTTTTTTTTGAATTTGCTGACTGAATTAGATTGAAATCGTTGGAAGTAAATCTTTTCTTTTCCAGTCATCAGTTCATAAGCTTCTAGTCTTCATTTAACACCCCCGTATCTGTGTTTTGAACTCCAGTAACACACATCGAGCTGATTAGTGAAATCATTTAATAGATTCCTACCAGATTTCACATCCTTGACTTTTGATAAATAGTCCATGTGCATTACAAGGTCAGCAGTCCATTTATTTCATAACGAGACAAAAATCGACAGCAGGAAACGAGTTTTTCATGATTGTGGAGTCATATGATTTGGTCGCGTGGGCGGAGCTTAAAGACTAACTTTCCAATGATGCAGCGGACGACGACGCTCGTAAAAAAAACAACATTTTTTCTGTAGGGTCTTGACGTTTATATTACCGCAATGTCCGTGCGAACATGTTCCAGATGTTTTATCCCTATAGAGTCTTTCCAAGAGTTACTGTAAGGGAAATTCGGATGATTTCCTGTGGCTCGTGCAGGAAATAATCACTGGTTTTCTATTTCAAGGCCATTTTGTCGACGGAGAGCTTTACCCTGTGAAGGTGGAAGTGCCTTGTGTTTGATTGTGTGTATAAAATAACTTTACGTTTGTTTTGTTCTCCATTTTCAGCCTAAAAAAGATCTTCACTTCCTCATGGAGACGAACAACGAGTACAAAGGGCTTCTGGGATGCTTCCCCGACACCATCGGAGTTCACAAGGTACTCCGAAATCCGGAGAGCTTGAAAGCGCAAGAGTTTCTTTAAAAATGACAGTGGTGTTGAAACGACAGGAAGTGTCGATCAGATGGGGTTGTGTCTTAAGGACGTCGTGTGTTCTGTTTGGATTCCCGCAGGCCGCCATAGAGAAGGTCAAAGAAGCAGACAAACTGGTGGCCACCAGTAAAATCACCGCTGGAGAAAAAGTCACTATGGGCAAGCGAGTCAGCACCATGTCTTATGCATTACAAGGTACATTCTACTACAGATTAAAGGGGCCGTTTGTAATGTTTTGCGAGAAAATTACAAATGGGAGGGGAAAAAAAATTAGCCAGGATCCAGACTTTTTAAAAAATATGTATATCATTTATTAATGTGTAATTCTGTCCTGAACCTGGCTGTAACCTGATATCTGGGTGATTCGGTCCTGCAGCGGAGATGAACCATTTCCATAGTAACCGCATCTACGATTACAACCGAGTGATGCAGCAGTACCTGGAGCAGCAAGTCAAATTTTACGAGATGGTAATCTGCTCTTGTGCCTCCTGTTTGTTTATACAGTTAGAGATTGTGCAGAAAAGTGTGTGTGTGTGTGTGTGTGTATATATTATAACAATAATAAGGAGATGTAAACTCTTAGATGTTGGAACATTTCCTGTATAATATGTATATATGAAGGAGTCTCCTGTGTCAGTGCTTTGTAACAGTCAGAGGTAAAGTTAAGGGTGAAAGGGGGGAAGAGGCGGGGGGGGGGGGTGTTGTAAGAGAGGCAATTGAGGGAACGACTGTTTATGCGTGACTGCTATACCGCAAATGTAAGAACAGGAACCAACTTGTTTTGCAGACATTCCACGACTGATTATAAAGGATAAGAAGTACGACGTTGAACCAAAAAAAAAAAAAAAAAAAAAAGGAATGGTTGTGGTGTAAAAGAATTAAAACACTTCAGGATGTGCAGTTAGTGGACATGAATCAATTTCAGGGTCTCTCTTAAGACATGTTTGATTCGTGTGTGTGTGTGTGTGTGTGAAATTAAATGCTGTTTTGTATTTATAGATTGCGGAGAAGCTGAGACATGCTCACAGTCAGTTCACTACCATGTAAAGAAGAGGACTGCACTGAATCTCACACACAGGACTCTCTCTCTTTCTCCCTCTCTCACACTCTCTCTCTCTCTCTCTCTCTCTCGTTCCTTTCCTCAGTTCCTCTTTAACAACTTTGTCTATGACCTCAGTGCCATAAAAAGATTATGTTGATCTCAGACCAAAGGAGGTTTGGTAAAATATATCACATCCTCTCTTACAACAACGGAACACCTGCCTGTGACGTTCTGTATTTAAAGCCGAGCGTCCCGAAAGGAGCCGAGGGATGCGACAGACGGCACAGACACCAGGTACTCTTAGTACTGTTTAACACCATCACTTGGTGTGTGTTCCCTTAATGCTAATTCCGTCCAGTGTTTTTTCTCTCCAATCCAGTCACATTATTATTATTATTATGATTATTATTATTATTATTATTATTAAGGAATGATATTTGTGCCGCTAGGAAGATCAGTTTGAATTTTTTTTTATGCTTTGAAATTGTGTATCAGGTTTTAAAGATTAAAATCTAATAAGTCGAATTTGCACGCGATGCAAATTCTCGTCTCGTTTAGTTCTGAAATAATCCGATCCAGCAAAATTCCTGCGTAGACTTTGGTGCCACAAATCACCTCACACGTTCGGTCAATCTAAACGTGGTTTCGGCCAATCGGCGGCCAGGAAAACGGTGGCGTGCCTCACGATGGACTCGATCCGGAAACGATCTGTGCTGCCGAAGTACGAACGTGGAACTTTTTAGGTAACACTTTATTCTTCGTGTGTATTCATGGCACATTCATAAGTATTATATTATATATTCTAGTGTAAATCCTCTATATGAACCTAAAGCGATATCGATTCGACGTCACTTGCTGAACTCAGGGTTGGGGAAATTAATAACTTGCTATACGACGACGATGATGAAATTTTACCGTACGTTTGACCCGTAGCAATAAATATCACATACCACGTAAAAAAAAAAATGTTTACATATGCGTCTCTTTAGATGAGATTTACACAATGCTTATCGGTGTTGTAGGGTATAAAGTGTGACCAAATTAAAAAATGAATTTTGCATGGAATTGTGTTTTAAAACTTCACTTACAAATAATTCTTCTTTTTTTTTTTTTTTGCACACAATTTCAATATAAATATTCCAGCGGCACAAATGTCATGTCATATAGGACTGTGATTCAGTATGGAAGAAAAGAATCGTCTAGAAAGAACGACGGGACGATCGAGTCTCTTACACGCTCCCCCACCCCATACTGTCTTTTTTTTTTTTTTTCTTTCTTTCTTTCTTCTTCCTTGTTGTTTGGTTTGTTTTGGAGTCGTAGAGGTTTGGCCTCGTCAATGTGCCTTCATGTGCTGAGGAACTTCAGCATGTGTCACTATGCTATGCACTTTCCATTCACAGTGCCAAAATATAACAAGCAATTTGTATAACCTGTCTATAATCGCTCTCTCTCTCTCACACACACATACACAAGTCTGGTTTTTGAGCATCTAAAGGAGGGCTGGTCCTTTTTGCACATGTAATCTTATCTGACATCATACAAACGCTTTTTTTTTTTTTTTTTTTTTTTTTTTTTTTTCTCTCCCCTCCAAAGAAAGCCACGTTTCCATCTCTGTGCAATCGTTTCTTTTTCTCAAGCACTTCTTTTCCTCCTCACACGAGCGCACGTGTGTGTGTGTATGTGTGTATATATATACACACACACACACACACATTAACAGATGCATGTGCTTCAGTTCATGATGTATCATTTTATGTATAGCGATGTCTGCAATGTTGTTTGCACCATGAATGATGTATGAAAAAAAAAAAAAACGCCACAAAAGTAATTCTGATTACGATTTAATAAACTTTGATTTGTATTCTCTTAATGTGGAGTTGTTTTGTGAGCAGGACCGCTCTCTAGGTGGAGCGTGCGTCGAGTATTAATGAGGACGGATGAAGCGGCGTGTTGTTTTTCATCGTGAACGGTGATTCGTGCGCCACGGCCGGTCGGGAGTCACGGGCGCGGGCGTCCTTTTTAGGCAGGCTACATCCGATTTAAATCATCATCATTTCTATACGTTGAAAAGTCATCAAACAAACATTTCAGGCTAGGAAGGTGATCCTTTACGAAATCGAGAACAAGACATCGTTGCCATCGAAGGCTGAAGGGATGAGGGTTACTTGGACGTCTTTCTTTCAGGCTTAAAACGGGTAAAAAAAAAAAACGTTACCTGTGGTGTATGATGCGTGATGAGAAGTACCACAGCGTCCTCTCCTTTAGAAATGTTTATTTATTTATTTATTTATTTAAGTCTACTGCGCAGGTTCTGACATCACCATTCAGTCCGTCGGCGTCCGCTCTGATTGGCCGGCTGCAGCGGGGCCCGTCAGGGGGATAGGTGTGGCCGGAAGGTGCGTGGCCGGATCATCATGGTCACCTTGCGCAGGGAGTAATAGTCCGAGTCCTTCCAGGTGAACCAGACGATTCCGTTGGGTCCCAGTGTATTTTTCCCCTTAGGCGAGTAACGCCCACCCTGAAGAGCACACAGAATGACCTACTGTAAACACGCGTTACGTAATCCGCATGTACTAGAAAGGCACGAGTGGCGAGGAAGAAACCTCGACTTAAAAAGGCTAAATCTTTACAGGTGTAGGTTTTAGGGGATTACCTTGTGGTAGACGCCGTTCAGGTTGGCGTAGAAACACTGGTTGTACCACCAGCCTGCGTGTGAGATCTCGGCACAGATGTTCCCCGTGTCGGGTGTGCTGAAGTCCTGCTTGTCGTGATACCAGCTGAACGAGTCCTCAACTGTGCCACTGAAGCCAGAGACGTGAAGCCTGTACTGGGCCGCCTCGTCCTCAATCCTGCCGCCACACACAGCCGAGTCAAATCGGGATTACAGATTACTCTTTACTTACGGCCAGCGTCAACGAGGACAGTTACACGTTGTTAAACTTCAGTTTGTCCTCACCGGAAGCTCTGGTAAAGAGCGTGTTTGCGTTTGCCGCTCCAGTCCTCCATGTCTATGCGCAGAGCGTAGTCTCCCTGCGTGGTCAGGTCATGGATGTGCTGATTCCCGAGCCAGTACTCGGTGTGCAGGTCTCCGAAACCGTCCTTGTACTCCTTCCAGCCGCGGTCGAATTTCACCGAGCCGTCCTGCCGACGCTGAATCACGGTCCAGCCACCGCCTGAGAGAGAGACCACACCCCGGAGTCCAGTACGAGCAGATCACAAATAAAAAATCTCTTACACTTAAACCTGTGGAACAGCATGGAGACGATCAGTCATCGTCGGGACCCGAACGTACGACGTCCCGCCGATAAAGCGACTCGGGAGCGATGTTACCATTTAAAAGAGCTCAAAGTGATGAGAAATAGCAAACGGTGGCATGCTGTAATTATGGCTAGTCAGTATTACAGCGTTATAATAACTAGTTATAATGAGCCAAGGCTACATTTTAGGTTAATATTCTTGGTGTTTTTATGATTTATATATTCAGATCTCAGCACGGAACAACACGACGTTCACTCGATCTTGCCGAGCTTCAGCCGTCCACACTGAACACCACGTTAACCTACAGGGTTAATAAACTGATGCTGGTAAATGAGAGGACAGGAAGACTTTGTGAACTATCTGAAACCGTGATGTGATGCGTGCACTGGCTCGGCGTGATGTAGCGCCGTGCTCCGGGGATCAGCGTCACTTTTTTTTAAACTATCTGGAAAGAAGGAAAGTCAGTCATCTGGATTAAAAACGATCCAATTCTGTGAGCTGCTAGAAAACATACCGCTTTGTCGTTCCTGTTTACACTTTTCTAGCACTCGCACGGTCGACAAGCCGTTCACGCTAACGGATGGAGTTATGAATTTGTCATAGAGTATTTTTAAATATATATATTGATGGAGCTCAACCGCTGCCCCTTAGACTCAAAATGATTGTCCTTTACCGTCCGTGTCCATGTCGCAGTAGACCTCCACGGGCATGGCTCCTAACGACGGCACCACGGTGTAGATGCCGGACCGCCGCACGCCGTTGTAGTAGATGGAGGCACAGTCGATGGGACAGTTTCTGACGT
Source organism: Ictalurus furcatus (assembly GCF_023375685.1). Taxonomy (NCBI): domain Eukaryota; kingdom Metazoa; phylum Chordata; class Actinopteri; order Siluriformes; family Ictaluridae; genus Ictalurus; species Ictalurus furcatus. The sequence goes on from NC_071279.1 coordinate 17,141,911, forward strand.
GCTGCATCTCTAAATGTACAACAACAACTTGTGTTTAATTATATTAGATTAGATTAGATTATAGATACATTCATTAAGTTCTTGATAAACAGTCAGTCAGGACATGAAGTAAAAAAAAAAAAAGGATGTACAATTTCCCTGTAGTGAGAAGAAAAAAGACAAAACAATACGACTTATTTCACTATAAACTCCTTGGAAGTCTAATGAAGTCCGTGAATAAAGGTTTAAATGAACCTTTGATTGTAAATGAAGTGCTGAATCTGTCAAATTCATCCTTTCTGAAAGGGAACTACTTTTCCAGAGAGAAGAATTTGTAGCAATGGGACTATCTCCAGTCTAGATGTTTGGCGTATGAATACGACGAGCCCTTCAGGAAAGGGAAACGTGAGCGGAACTACTTTGCATTGTGTTGGAAAGTTGATCAAAGTTTATGAGAACAGTCCGGGTGTAACTGACCCCGACACTTCTATTCTTCCAGTGGAGTTCGACAACTGCCCTTAGACTTTTATTATCATTATTATAAACAGGTTTTTGTGTGTGTGTGTGGGGGGTGGGGTGGGGGGGGGGGTTTGGTTAATACTCGGAAACGTAATAAAATTCTTGTCTATGGTAGCAGAGCATACATTACACTTACAGTGGCTAGAGATTAGGTTGGAGAACAACTGAATAAGATGATAATGTAACGGTGCATGAGAGAAATAACCAACGATACGTGAACATACAGCGCGGCGTACTCGTTCATAAATACGACACCAGAACTACGACTTTAATCATACACTCCGGGGTAAAATAGCTCTCTCTGTTGCGCTATCTTTTGTACCTTTTATAATACGCATCATTCACCGGGAAACGTGGATATAGTCTAACTTTAAATTCGATATTAAGTATATCATTTGGACCGTAAAGCTTTAAAAGTACACACTGCTAGGAAAAAGATCCATAAAAGGTGTACTGCGTACGAGTACCACATGAGCGGCATGGAAATGTACCTCAGATGTTTAGTACCCTTTTTTTTTTTCACCCCTCTAAGAGTGCATCCGCATACGATCCGATCACATCACCTTCGCTCGTTTATTTAAAAAAAATACATTAAAAAAACTCATTTTTCAAGTTCAACTAATGCACTGTTTATTGTTTAGTTTTTCAAAACCGGAAAAAAAAAAAAAAAAAAAAAAAGATTGGATTTGTTCGGATGCTTTAAATATAGTTGATACGTAAAGAATAAAACAGTTGTGGGGGAGGGGCATGCTGTTATCGGAAAAGAAAGAACTTCCGAAAGCACGTTGGGACGCGTTTTTATTCCTCTTTTACTACAGCATGAGAGTGAAGGAATTATACGTCGTCGTTGTTTTTATCTGTTTATATTTACACGCATTGCTCAGGGAGATTTGTGATACACAAGTTAGGTCGTGTTACTCTCGCACTTGTGTTTTTAGTTTGTTAAGTCCATGCGTATGTTCTTACGATTATAAAAAAAAAAAAGATCAGGTATTAGAACCAGCGCGTTATTCTAAATCTTTGCACTGCTGTCAGAGCTAATGCTGTCTGACCAATCAGAACTGAGCATTCGGGATTGGCGGTGTTGGGAGCTGTGCTAAAGGGAATGTTAAAAGATTTGCAATGAGCACTTGAGTGAAAATATAAAAGGGGTAGAAGTGTGGGGTTTTTTAAAAATTTTTTTTAGACGTATGGAAGAAGCCCTCGGTCGCTCGTTAGGGTTCAGCGTACCGGGGTGCAGGGTGTGCTGGGTGCTCAGCAGCGGGCTGGTACGGACGATGTTGATCATGCACCCGGGGTTTCGGCGAACTTTCTCCACCAGCATGGAGAGGTTGTGGATCTGCGCCTGCAGGTCGGAGATGAGCGAGCCCTGGACGTGCAGCAGCGTGGTGGCCTCGGCGTACTGACCCTCCAGCTCACGGAAGCGATGCTCCTGAGACGAGTTCAGATGAAACTTTTCTTCGCTCTGACATCGGCACGATGGGAGACGCGTGCAGGGGAAAAGAAAGAAAAGTAAAAACACTTTCACATAAGACCTAGCGCTAGAAGAGAAGACCGAACCGTACGTAGCTGTGCCGGGACGAGAGAAAAACAGCAAGATGATCTACAGTCCAGTGCAAAAGTTTACACACCCCGAAAATAAACACAAAGAATCTTTATTTGCAGCATGAGTTTTAGTGTGTGTGGCTATTACCAGGAAGAAAAATGGCATACTAGTGCATGTTGCGTAAGGAATAGAACACTTGGAGGCATGCTGTTACAGGAAATAATCAACGACAGCAGAGTGGAATGAAGCAGGGTCACGATGATGCGCTGAAGCTGATTATTTTTCTGTAACAGCGTTTATGAAATGGTTTATTCCTCTTATATCACAGCAACGTTTGATGACCCAGCGCAGGGCACAATCACACACGTTCACACACCGCGGACAATTTGGACACGCCAATCAGCCTACAACTCGTGTCTTTGGACTGGGGGAGGAAACCGGAGAACGCGGAGGAAACCCCAAAAGCACGGAGAGAACCTGCAAACTCCGTGCACACAGGGCAGACGTGGGTGGTAATCAAACCCCCAACCCCACAGGTGCGAGGCGAACATGCTAACCACTTAGCCACTATTCCCCACGCAATGACGTCATCATTTTGATCACGTTATTGTTACACTTAATCTTATGGAGCGCCTGAAAAACAAGCTAGCTCCCGTCATTGCAGCTATAAACCAGTGTTCCCTCACCAGACTCGCGGTTGTCTATCCCTTCAAGTTAATAAGCCAAAAAAATAAACAGCTGTTTATTACATTAGAGTGTTTCCCGTGCTGAAACAGCTTTTCACAGCTTTACCTTTGCCTGATACAAAAGCACTGACACTGGAGACTCCTTCCATAAATGTTAAATAAACGTCTCCGTACAGAAAACCTTGACATGCCTTAACATCCCTAAGAATGAGCTGTCGCTATAGAAACGATGACACATTACTTTAATAACGAGTACATTAGTATAAACCTGTGATCTGTTCTAGAAAATAAACCGACACCTTCTGACCAATCAGAATCGAGAACTGGGCAAGGCTCGGGTATAACGCATGTTAATATGAAGTATTAAATATTCGATCGATTCCATCGCAGAAAACGTTCATAAAATACAGGTGCAAGTTCTTTTCTTTCTACTTGAAAGAACCAGCTGTAGCGCTGTGTGTGTGTGTGTGTGTGTGGGCGTGAGCTGTGTGACCGAGCTGTACCGTGTTAGTAAGCCGTTAGCGCAGAGTGACAAGCTTACGAGCACAGATACAAGGCCGAGCACGTGGGGTCAAGGTCTCGAGCTAATCCTGTTAGCACTCGGGGTAAAGGAGAATCGAGGAATGAAAGAAAGGAAGAAAGAAAGAAAGAAAGAATCGAGGCCAGTCATTGCAAACTGAAAGAAAAAAGGTGTGGAATTCTGGTGTTTTTGTCATTTGCTTTGAACCCGTTCGATGCTAAATTCTACAAAAAAAAAACAAAAAACGTTTAAGCTCGAAACATCTGCCTTGGTCAGGTTTAATTTGTCTGCCAGATGTGAAATCTAAGTCATTCACAGTTGCAGTTAGGGCTTTTTGCTCGATTTGATCTATTTTTAACCGTTCACAGTCGAGGTCATAAGTTTACCCATGCCCTGCAGAATCTGAAAAATGTTCATCACTTTTTTTTAAAAAATAATAATTGAATACAAAGTTTAATTTGAATAAAAACTGCATTTAGTTTTGCCCTGAATAAGCTATGTTTCGTGATAATTCCTCATGAGTCCCTTGTTTGTCCTGAGAAGTTAAACTGCCCGCTGTTCTTCAGAAAAATCCTCCAGCTCCTGCACATTCTTTACTTTTCCGGCACCTTCTGCATATTCGAGCCCTTTCCATCAGCGGCTATATGATGTCGAGATCCGTCTTTTCACACTGAGGACGACGGAGGGACTCGTACACGACTATTACAAAAGGTGCAAACGTTCACCGACGCTCGAGAAGGCGACACGATACATTACGAGTCGGGGGGTGTAAACTTTTGCACAGGATGAACATTTTTACTTGGTTAAAATGATGAACATTTTGCAGGTCCCGCCAGGCGTATGTAAACTTATGACCTCAAGGTCATCTTCAGACACGGTCGTTAGTTTTTCTGCATCTACAGCCCGATTCCTCTCGTGTCCACGTGAAGCAGCAGCTCGCAGGTCTCGACTCGTACTGACCTGCAGCTCGAGGACTTTAACTCGGTGTCGATGGTTGCGCAGCTCCTCCTGCAGCTCGGAGATGGTCTCGCGCAGCGCCAGGATCTGCTGCTTGCGCTCGTCGTTCTCGTGGAGCCAGTAGGAGACCTCGTCCGTGCAGCGGAACATGTCCGGGCAGCGCTGGTCATCCAGCTGGGGCAGCGTGGCCACCAGTTTGCACGTGCCGTCCTTCATCACCTGGTTACTGTACTCGCCGCACTGAGACGTGCTGACCCGGTGCGTGTGCTCCGAGCGGTCGTCGTTGCTCGCCCTGGCCCCAAACAGAACCATCAGGAGGGTCAAAAGCGTCCCAGCCTCCATCTGCGTGACTCGGGCGACTCCCGCGCCGGCGTTCAGGAAGGATCCGTGCGGCTCAGGGCAGCATGATGTCCACTTTAACCTTCAGTCTCAGTCAAGTGAAAGTGAAGATGTCTTCTGAACAATCTGAATAATACCGCCCTTCTTCCCATTAGATTTGTTATCTATACACCGGGAAAAAATACCGATGAACCGATAACACACACACGCAGTATACAGTACACAGGATTAAAACACATGCTGGGGGGCATGCCGTTATAGAAAAATAATCAACAACGGGGGTGTTGCTCTTAGCGCCCTGAAGTCGATTATTTTCCGCACACGGTGAAGTGTTTATTTCCTTTTATACTCGGCTGCAGCGATTCGTCAACAATTCCAATTTATAATTTACTGACGTCGTACTTTTTACCCGTTAATTGTTACATTCAGTTCAATACACGCGATCCTTTACTAAAAGCAGTCATATAAACAGTCTTTCCCTCACCAGCCTCTCGTCATTCTCTCTGAACGTAGTACCGAGAAACCGTAAAGACTTACCGTGACGCAAAACCCCACAGTTATGACTGTTACGAAGCCGTGACACTGGAGACTCCTTCCGCAGACGTTTAAAAAAAAAAAAACACGTATCCTTACAGAGAACTACACCATATCAACAATTATTCGTTTGTCTTTGTTAAATATATACAGGTTTTTTTTATTCCACTATTGTTTCATTACGAGTCTTAGATCATGTGGCGCGACCTCCATATGTGAATGCGCCGTTACCATAGAAACAACAACGTGTCAGGACGAGCTTCTGATAGAAACCTGCTGTACGAGTTGAATCGCAGCTGGAATAACTGGCCGATCTGCTGTTATAAAAATGAATCAGCTTCTTGTGAATTAAGAATTCAAAAGATATCTATACATGATAGGCATATCTAAGTGTGCTTGCAGATGTTTTCAGATTCATAAAGTAAAAAAAAAAGAGTGGGAGAGAGAGAGAAAGAGAGAGCTGTTTGTATTTCTGATTAGATTACTCATCCGGCATCATATACACGCATTAAAGTGCTATAATCGGGTCGGTCTTGTCGCTGCGTGACCCGAGGCCAGCTCTGCGGGTTCACCGGGTGATGCTGGTGCTTCAGCTTACAACATTAGAGAGCAGCTCGTACATCCATCCTGACTGATAACTCCTGCCGGACTATTACCGCTCCATCCGGAGAACGAGTCACGGTGATGGACGAGGGTCCGGGTGCCTTCGGGTGTCACTCTGACACTTTTATGAGACCGAGAGTATTCTTCCTGTCGTTTGGAAGACCTTTTATTCACCCCTATGATAGACAATTGGCCTCCGGTGACGGAGCACGGCGACAAACAAATCGGTGCATTTGGGTTAAACTTCGTTATTGCGCGAACCTACGTTTAATAAACACCCCGCTCACAGAAGGAAGGAACAGTCGTGTCTCCACGTCATGAAACCCAGCACAGAAAAACAACTTCTACACAGTGAGTAAAAAAAATAAAAGGCAGTGGTTAATGATTACCTGTAAATGATGGGTTATTTTCTCCTGGACTGCCTGTAGCATGTCGGTTACATTTCTCTCTCTCTCTCTCTCTCTCTCTCTCTTTCTTTTCTCTCCGGCTGTTATGTGGAACAGAGGGACTGTCAATGGGCATCTTATCCCTGTAATCCTTACTAAATAGGATTTGTAATTAAGGGAGTGAGACGAGAGAGAGAGAGAGAGAGAGAGACACACAGTCCAAGCACTCAAAGTATCTGACATCTACTAAGGTCACGACCGGACCATTTGGACCGATGCATCAATTAAAAAAGCAAAAGATTGAAATGAATTGAGGCACCAATTACAAATCTGTTCTTATAATTGGTTATAAATCAATGAATCAATATTTTTCTAAAAAAGGACAGACAACTGGTGTGTAAAAAGAATGTTTAAACTCGTGCGTGAATAATATAATAGGCCAGCAAAGTAAGAATTTTTTTAATGGTCTTTCTCTACGAATGAACGCTTCAGGTTCCGAACAAAGCTGGAGACATATTGATCAGCGGCTACTAAATTCAGTCGTATCGTATAGTAGCGGATGGAGCGGTATCGTCAATGATATCCAGAATGTGTAGCGCATCGTGAAGTGCAAAATAAGGCAACGAAGGCCCTGCACAGCTGCGCGGCTGAAGAAGCGCATGACGGATGAACGGGGGAAAATTCCACTTGCTAAACGTAACCAACTGCCGTCTTCACTCAGCGCCCAAACGCTTAGTACGTGTTATTAAAAGAAAAGGCGATGTTACACAACGGTAAACAGTCGACTGTCCCAACTTTTTTGGAGCGTGTTGCAGTCATCCGATTTGAAATGAGCGTATGTTTTCAAAAGGAAATGAACTTCACAGCGTAAAACATCAGATAACATGTTAATAATGTGTTTTCAATATAGTACAGGGTGAACTGAATTTTCACGACTCTATTTGTTGTTGTTTTGTTTTTTTGTTTTTGTATTTTCCAAACTGTCCCAACTTTTTCGGAATTGGGGTTCGGATGGAGAGCTCCGTAGGGTATCGGGATGGATCAGGCAGGTCCGGAGTGCAGAAAGGGTCAGGATCACTGGTATCTCCATAATATCATGTGTAGCTCGACAGAAGGAGAGCGAGAGAGGGAGAGAGTATTAGGTATACTTACTATCCCGTAATGGATCAGACTGTGTACTTTGCTTAAAAGAAAGTCTGTTCATGGTAAGTTTGAGTAAACAAAGAAGTTTTCAGCCTAGACATAAACACTGAGACTGTGTCTGAGTCCCGAACACTAATTGGAAGACTGTTCCATAACTGCGGGGCGTTGTAAGAGAAAGCTCTAGGCTGAAAACATATTTGTTTACTCAAGCTTACCATGAATAGACTTTCTTTTACTCTTCCATCCCCTGCTGTAGCCTTCCAGGTACCAACAAATAGCCTGCACCTTTTGATCTAAGTAGGCGTGGCAGATCATAAAAGACCAAAAGTTCGCTCAGGTGATAAGAATGTGAGAATTCCAAATAGAAGGAGGGCATCAGGATGGATCAGGCAGGTCCAGAGAGCAGAAGGGGTCAGGATCACTGGTATCTCACTCGAATCGTTGACCTTAAGAATCAAAAACGTATCATATCAAAACAGATTCAGTGATATCAACAAAGATCAAAGCACTGACCTTAAGAATCGAAATCATATCTCCTGTCATATGATTCTATGATATCGTCAAGTATTGAATGGCCTGAATCATCTAAATCATATAGAATGCTATCATTGCAGATTCGGTGGTATCATCAAATAGTTTAGTGACCGATAACACATCAACAATTCCACTTAAATGTGTTCATTAGAGCAAAGTACGTTCTGAACGCGCAAACGTATCATCACTTACGAAACAGACCGGAATTCGTTACAAAGAAAAGAACAATTTCCACATTATGGTTTTAGCATTGTGTTTACACCCCCGTCTGAAATGTTCCACATTTTGTAGTGCTAAAAGCTGGAATTGAAATGGATTTCATTGGGATTACTTGTCGAGCTTTTTTTTTTAGCTTGCTAATGAAGAATTACACCATCGGCACATTTTGTTCGTGTGACAGTTTATGGGCTTGTAGTTTATTGCTCTATTTTGCCACCTAGTGGAATAACAGAGACTAGCTATTGTTTCTAATCTTTCAATTCAATTACACAGGAAATGGATTCTAAATGTATTTTAATCCGTTTTAATGGATAGAAAGTTCATTCGGATTGGCCTCAATCAGTTAAGGTGTACACATGAAGGGTTTTTTTTATTCAGATTGCGCTCTCAGTTGGATTATTATCAGATTATTAGGTAGCGTGTAAACATAGCTGTTGTTTCCTGAGATTCATTTGGTTCCTGATGTTGTGTTTTTCAGCAGATTTCTCAAAATTCGTCAGCCCTCATACAAGGAACAGCCACGTCATGTGACACACTGGTTCAGTTGTACTGTCAGACTTTGACACAGTTTGGGGTTTTCCATAGTTTGGGTCCCCCCCCATTCAGAATCCCTATTTTATCCTCACGGTGAATATATAATACTGAAACTAAAACAGGTTTAAGACAGTAAGTTATGTTCTACCACCCTCTTAAGACCACTTTCTGATAACAGGGTCTTAAAAGATTCAATTAAAATGATTGCATTTGAGTTGCCATTAGTGAACGTATTGTCCCTGAAACCATCAAGTGGCTGTGACCACATAGCAGTTCAAAACGGATTTCATATTTTATTTACAATCAAGATACCAAGATCCGATTGGATGGTCGGTGGTCAGTGTGATGCAAATGGATGGAGGGAAATTCTGAAAAACCAACAAATCAAACACACAGACAGACAAATAAGACAAACATACAAACCAAGAAAAAATAATCAGGATGAAGGTGTCACATCAAAACCACCTAGACACCAACTTCCTGGGAAAAAAAGAGAACGCGAACCAGGAGCAGGTCTAGCCTTTATATCCTTCCCTATAAAGTCAACCAATCGGTCTTCGGGGCGGGATATAATGGGCCAGTAGGTAGGCAGGCTGCAATGCTAGGGAGAGAGAGTGAGAAGACAGACAGACAGACAATAATGAACCTACAGAGGACAGACGGCCTAGCCGTCACACCTCCCCCCATAAACACAGGCCCAGGAGGATCTATGTAAACTTTACCACAAAGCACGAGAGACAGCATCAGCCATTACCGCATAGTTACCTTTAACATGACAAATATTTCGTTTGTATTGCTGTGAAAACAGCAGCCAGCACATCACTCTCTGGTTCTTGTTTTGCATAGTGGAAAGAAGAGTCGGTGGAGCGGTGGACGGTGTAAATTGTACCCAGAGTTAAACCTCCTTCCACATACACTTCAAAAATTAGAACGGCCAGATTAGGGCCAGCGACTCTTTTTCCACCACAGAGGAATTCGGTTGCTGTGACTGGAACTAGAAAAGTGAAAAGAAGCAAACAGGACGGTTTACTCCCTATTGATCCTCCAGCAGCACAATAGCCCCTGGACCAATTCCACTAGGATCTACCTGTATTTTGAAAGGCTTTTCAAAGTTAGGAGCTGCAAGTGCAGTTGAGCAACACAAGCTCTTCACTGCGATGAAAGCAGAGTGACAATGGGATGACGTGACCAAACAAACTGGTATTTTTCCGTAACAGGTCAGTCAGTGGAGCCACCACTGTAGAGAAGTCCCAGCAGAAACCACAGTAGTAGCCTACCAGTGCCAAAAATCTCATTCATTCTTTCTTATTTGTTGGCGCCGGATGATTGTTAACAGACTCCACTTTAGCCCAAACAGGCCTTACGTCTCCCTTGGCCAAGATAGGTGATTGTTGCTTTGGCAAACTCGCACTTTGATAAGTTGATTGTTAGGTTGGCTTCAACAAGATAACAGGGCCTCAAGGTACTGGACATGATCCGACCAGGTACTGCTGTAAAAGACCACATCATCCAAATAAACGGCACAACCTACCAACTCCGACAGAGCCTTGTTCGTTAAAATAGCAGGGGCATTACATAACCCAAACATAACCCATAACAGAGTTCGAAAACAATCCCCCAGGTGTAATAAAAGCAGAAATTTCTCTGCGCCTTGCCGACAATGGTTCACACTGACAATGTTTCGTCTTACGATCAAAGAGATTTTTCATCCTTTCTTGTGTATTCCCAAGGTTCTTAAGAGCGGCGGCACAGATACGATGCAAACGACGCCGAAAGTCAACAACACAATTTAGAACATTGGCTGGAGGCTCATCGGTGTCCCACAGGTCCGTGAGCACAGCTAATGGACCACAAACTGCGTCCATTCGGTGTAAACCCTGTGCTATCTTGAACCCCCGCACATATGGTAAGCAACAGCCAAGGCAAACCCTCTTCCCAGTCATGTGAGAGCTCAGTTCAGTAAGAGCACAACATTGACGCTCGTGAGCTCCCCGAGACTCTGGGTGATAAGCACGAGATTATGCTCGACCTGAAGCCGCATCACAGCTTGAATAAATGTGCGGTGACATGAACTTACTCCCCTGGTCAGTTTGTTACCTTACAAACGCCAAAGGTAGATATAAAGGGAGGTTAAAGCTTTCAGGACAATTTTGGACTTAATAGAGCGCAAAGGAAAACCTGCTTCTACACATAAGAGTCGACAAATACTGACCGTCAATTATAAGGTACTTATGAAGGGTTTTCCATCACTGGAATAGGATACAAAGGTGCTGGCTTAATCTTACGATCGGGTTTCCCAGTCAGCTGACATGTATGACAAAGTTTACAGTATTTGGAGACATTTTGTTTCAACTGAAGCCCAAAGAAATGCTAGAGTACCCAGTCGCAGATTTCCCTTACCCCTAAGTGACCAGCAATTCCATCATGAGAAATCATTAACACCAGTTCCATAAATTTCCCCAAAGTGTTCGTTCCCCAACACTTTGCTCTCTTATCAGGTCTTTTCCTTAGAGTAAATGGATGCTAAATCCTTTCAAAGATTGGATTTGGGACACTTTTACCTGCTGTGTGAACGTAGCTTCAGATTTCAAGATTTCCATGGGAACGTTGGCTGCTCGTTTAAAGATTTAAAAATAATCTGCATTTGCACTTTCTTGACTTCCGTCAGGAAACTGGAATCGCTTCGCACTCTCCACACACCCTTTTCCTTGACTAAAGGCGAAACGTCATTCGCAGTTGTCCGTGAATTGCCTCAGGTGCTCGTCAGACGGCCGCAGCACCTAGCTGTTAATCCTCTCCCGCTTTCTCCTGACGTCTTTACGTGCGTTCTGTGAGAGCCGTGAACACTTGTTCGAGGTAGGGGTTCAATCAGTTACATCTGCTAAGCGTTTTTCCCAGCGCATACCCCCTCCCGCCTCCCCTCCTTCCACCTCCCCTCCCTTTCCCCACCATCACTAACCCCACGCCCACCATCACTACTACGCCATCCTCCTTATCCATCCTCATTACCGCATGGCCTTGAGCTCAGGAGCTGCTGAGCACCTGAGAGTATAAATACGAGAGCTTAGCTCATTCAGGAAAAACACCGAGTCGATCAGGGAGCAGGAGGAACAGAGCTTCTCTCAACATCACACTGATGAAGGTGAGGAAATTCATATCTGAACAACTCTTTTATCAGCTATATTTAAGACCGATCTTAAAGCAACCGACGTTCTTGACTAAATATCACTGCTATACTTCATCTTTCTTGCTTTTTTTTTTTAAAAAAAGAAAGAAAATTATATAATATTATCCACCGTTGAACACTGTATTGCTCTATTCATTTATTTATTACTACTTAAAATGATTGTAGGCTTTTTCTTGGATGTTTTCATCTTTAATGATGTGAAATGTTATGAATTGTACTTCAGTTAATAATAATTAATAACACATTAATAAGTTAACGTATCAATGGATTTATGAGTAACATTCATGCACTTGATATTTGATGATCTATAACATTTCAGTTGATTTTGCATTATATTTGGAGTTATAATGCAGTCTTTTATATATATATATATATATATATATATATATATATATATATATATATATATATATATATATATATATATATATATATATATTTTTTTTTTTTTTTTTTTTTTTCCTGGACGCATTTCACACATTTTTAACTTCTCACATATTTTGGTGTAAAAAATAAATAAGTAAATAAATACAAATTGTACAATTACGAATGTAAGATTTTCTATTTTGGTCTTTTTTTATTTTATTTTATTTTTTTTTATTTTTTTTTACGCAGTACGTAATCATTTGAATTCATTTTAGCTTTGTTTTGTTTTTACAGCAATGATTATAATGCATTAATACATCGTTAAAAGCATTCTAAGTTGTGTTTATAAAACACAGCTCCGGTTATGTCCGTAGACACACCGTCGTAGGCACAAGGACAAGTTCTATCAGGAGCGGGAAATCTTTGTAGCAGGATTTCTGGGCTTATTCATTTGTTAAAGGCATAATTAATAAATAAATGAATAAACAAATAAATAAATAAATAAAAAAGACAGGTCTGACGATGTGCTGGTGTTAGTGATATGTTATATTAAAATGCATAATAAAGATAGCTAGAGGGTGTAATGCATTTTCATAAATGATTATGTCTAATTAATACATTATAACATACGGATGTGTTTGTAGTAATATATCAAATTATTATACATTAGAAATATGACCTTCATAGAAAGTGTGACCAGAGATTATAAAACAAGTCACATTTATATTAAATCTGTGTGTGTGTGTGTGTGTATAATATATTATTAAATGATATGTTATGTATATTTATGGTAAGAAATAGTCCAAATGCTGTTTTCTTTCTTTCTTTCTTTTTTTTAATTTTTTTGTTGTTGTTGTTGTTGTTGTTGTTAATGGGGACTCCTAATTTATCATTCTGCCTAATTTTAAACCAAAGTGTGAAACATAAACATGAAAAACCTCTTCATTGTGATCAGATACACTGATTCAGTTTAATTCATTTAAATATTTAAATGAATTGCATAGAAGATCTTTTCGAATAACTGCATCATAAAGTGCATAACGCGAAGGGAGGAGAATATCCGCGTGATTTTTCAGGTCGGAACGGAAGGACACGCAACTTCTTATTTATGGCCGTAATGAAGAAAAATCACTTGATCCCTTAGGTTTTTTTTGTAATTTTTTAATTATTTATTTCTTTTTTTTTTTAAATGTAAACAGTGTCACTGCTATATTTAAACAAACAAATGAATAAATAAAAGTTCTTCCTAGCTTGAGATTTCAAAAATAATCCTTCACATTCCCTCTTTTCAAGTCAAGTCAAGTCAAGGCAAGCGGGCGTTTTATTGTCATTCCTCTTTACATCGCTTATATACATTGGAACAAAATATCCTTTCTCCAAGACCAGGGTGCAATACACAACAGTACACAAGACTACAGAAAGTGAAACACAACAGTCTGAGACGAGTGCGGGACGTTCAATACACAGGACGTTCAATACACCCGACGTTCAATACACAGAACATGGACTGTAAACTATCATGTAGTGATACTGGCAGCAAAGGGTCTCATAAAAAGTGCAGTCTCGTAAAAAGTGCAGGTGTGCAGTGGTATTGAGTCATACTGGGTTAGACGTGTGTCTAGCCCTGATGAATGCTGGGAGGCAGCAGGGTGTAGAGTAATCGGACTGCCTCAGGGAGGAAACCGTTGGAGTCTGCTGGTGGTGGCACGGATGCTCCTGTACCGTCCTCCAGATGGCAGAGGAAGCGCAGTGCTGCTACTGCTGCGATAATGAGATAATTGCCAGTGGTGTTTGCTACAGTAAACGCCAATAATTGTAAATATAAAATGGCAGGAGGGTGAGGAGTCCGTGAGAGGGGTGAGAAAGGTCATCCACAACGCCGAAGGCTATGCACATGCAGCGGTTGTTTTTCGAGTTGCCGACGGTGGGTCGAGAGCCTCCGGCGATCATTTCAGCTCTTCGCACAATTCACCGTAGAGTTTTGCTTCCGGAGGCTGCGCGGCTCCACACGTCTGTTCAGGACGCGCTCCGTCATCCCTCTGTAGAAGGTCGTGAGGACGGGACGGAGGAGTTTGGCTCTCTCCGGCCTCCGCAGGAAGTGGAGGCGCTGCTGGGAATTCTTAGGTAGTCAGGTGGTGTTTAGAGTCCAGGAGAGGTTCTCCACCATGTGCACACCAAGAAACATGGCGCTTTTGACTCTCTCCGCAGCTGTTCCGCTGACGTCCAGTGGTGAGCGGTCTACTCGCTCGGGTCCTCCTGAAGTCAACAGTCGGTCTGATCGACGTTGAGAGATAATCTGTCGTCTTCACACCGTTCCGCGAGCCGGTTCACCTCCTCCCCGTCCTCCTGTCACTTGATGATGCGATTTGAACTGTAAACCTTGCAATTTCTTTCACTAATCAATAAGAACGTCTGAAACACCTGACGTAGCCTGCGCACTTTATTTACTATATATCTATATTCTGACCCCTTTTTTTTTTTTTTAAATCGACTCATTTAAAAATGTTTCTCTGCCGTCAGAGGAAAATCTAAACATTGATTATTTTCCTCTAACATCGCCTCTCGAAGTGTTTCATTCCTCTTACGCTGCAGCAATTTACCAACGATTCCAATTTTTTCATCTATTAAAAGAACGACGCATTGTACTTTCAACCCTATATAGTGACGTTTAACGTCACGGACCGTTTGCGAAACAAGTCATTCGCCGTTATTAGAGCAGCTATAACCAGCCTTTCCCTCACCGGCCTGTATTGTTTTTGTCTTTTGAAGAGATGTGACGTGTGACCTCATCTCTCCTGAAGATCCTCCTGTTTCCCGTGACCGTTACGAAGCAGTAACCATGGAGACTCCCGCCATAAACGTTGAATAAATATCTCATTACAGAAAACCTCATCGCGTCAATGATTATAAATCTTTGGTAATTAACGCCACTGGTTTATGTAGCTTGTCCGCCTTACGAGCCTCTGTTACTATAGAGACGATCAATCAAAACCTTCTGACCAATCAGAACGGAGAATTCGTCATGAGTGCAGCGTTAAGGAAAAACAGCCTTACTGTGTGTGTACAGGAAGTGATTAAAAGGACAAGGTCTGAGCTGTGCGTGAAAGGCACACGTTAACGTATGACGTGATTGGGCCGTGATACCGTTTCCTAGCGTGTGAATGAGGCTCGTTTTCGGAGCAGCCCACCGGCACGCGACCTGAAGCGACAGAAAAGAACGTCGCTTCTTTACAGAGGCATGAAGGACCGAGGACACACACTTCACTGTGATCGTGAAGAGCGAAGCAGCTCTGAGGCGAATCATAAAAAGATTTCAAGGACACAAAAAAAAAAGAAAAAAGTCTGAATGGTTTTTCTTAGACTAAATATATCTCATCGGCACAGAGTGCGTGTTCTGTTGGCTTCACACTCACCTGCATGCTGTTATACAGGTTCTAACTTGTTACCCCGTCCCTCTTTTCCGACAGATGCGGTGTTTTTCCTGGCTCTCGGCTGCGCTCGTACTGTGTGTGTGTGGATCAGAGGTAGACGGACGGTGCTGGGACCTCGCCGACTGCAACGGCCTCGACTCTCGGGACAAAATAATAGTAAAACGTTCAAACTCTGACCGTCAAACATGATTTAAACCCTTTATTTAAACCCTTTATTACCTAGTTAATCATAGTAAAGAACTTTATTTGGTAGGGTAAAAAGGTCGTCGTGAGCGTGAGGTAAAGCAGCGGAAGCAACCGTTCAGCCAGAACCACGAGGGCGAGTCAAATGGAAACACCCTTAACTTGAGATAAATTAGAGAAACATTTCAACTGTAATAGCAATAGTAAAAATTGCTCTACTGTTCTCACTAGCCCCTTCTAGTTCTACTTTTTTAAGGTGTACAGAGCAGTCAAAAAAAAACAAACAATAAAAAAACCCCGTCTGTATCCTACTCGTGCTCCTGAAGGCGTGAAAATTTACGCACAAGACGACGAACTGACGTAAACCGTGACTCGATCGACTTCAAATCATAAAACCGGCACGGATTACTGCACTTTTATACCTGGAATATACTGCGGAGGTCAAAGTGATTATCGTTTATTACGCTCACAGCGTTCAGCAGACGCTCTTATCCAGAGAGACTTCTAGAAGAGCTTCGGAGTCTCCGTCAAAAACACGTCCTCGTGCTCGTCCACTAGATCAGGGACTGATCGAGTCCTGTCGAGAACTCTTCTTGAAAAAGAGTCCGTTTATATTACTGACATTAATTAAAGAATATATATAAAACAAATAAAGAAAGTGAGCTGAAACATACCCGTACACTACGACAAATAAAACTAGTGATTGAAGACACTGTATAGGAGGAGGCTGGGCCGTAAACAGACGCCTCAGCCGACGGACGATTTAGCGCTCACTTATTTTATTAACGCGTTCGTTCAGTTTGGCGTACACAAACGATCACTAAACGAGGCCCAGTGTTGGTACTGAACAGATTCTAGATTCATGTACAGGTACGAACAGGAGGCTCACTATCCACAGCAGCGGTAGTATCGGCCTGGGCAGGGCCTCGGCAGTTTAAATGAAGCTAGTAGGTTTAGAGTTTGGGAAATGAACTGAATTCATCGGAAACGATCACAGGCAGGTAAAAACTAGAAGATATGACTGCATGGACAGGATTTTTAAAAAGGTACTTCTCTCGTTTAGTGAGAAGAGACCAGACAGACAGACGGGTAGATGGGAAGATGGGAAGAAAGAAAGAAAGAAGGAAGAAATAGGGGAGAGAAATCAAAATGGTGAAAGAAAGAGGGGAAGATAGAAAGGAAAGAAAGAAAGGAAAGAATGAGAAGCGAAAAAAAGACAGAGAGAGAGAGAAAGAAAGAGTAAGTAAGAAAGAAGGGAAAGAAAGAAGGGAAAGAGAAAGAAAGAAAAAGGAAAGAGAAAGAAAGAAAGAAGGAAGAAATAGGGGAGAGAAATAAAAATAATGAAAGAAAGAAGGGAAGATAAAAGAGAAAGAAATAAAGAAAGAAGGGGAAAAAGAGAAAGAAAGAAAGAAAGAACGAAAGAAGGGAAAGAGAAGAAAAGGGAAGAGAGAAGGGAAAGAAAGAAGGGAAGAAAGAAAAAGAAAGAAGGAAGGGAAAGAGAGAAAGAAAGGGAAAGAAAGAAAGAATGAAGGGAAAGAAAAAGAAAGAAAGGAGGGAAAGAAGGGGAAAAGAGAGAAAGAAAGAACGAACGAAAGGAAAGAGAAGGGAAAGAGAGAAGAAAAGGGAAGAGAGAGAGAAGGGAAAGAAAGAAGGGAAGAAAGAAAAAGAAAGAAGGAAGGGAAAGAGAAAGAAAGGGAAGGGAAAAAAGAAAGAAAGAATGGAGGGAAAGAAAGGAAAGAAAAGGGGAAAAAGAAAGAACGAAAGAAAGGAAAGAGAAGGGAAAGAGAGAAGAAAAGGGAAGAGTGAGAAGGCAAAGAAAGAAGGGAAAGAAAGAAGGGAAGAAAAAGAAAGAAGGAAGGGAAAGAGAGAAAGAAAGGGAAGGGAAAAAAAGAAAGAAAGAATGAAGGGAAAGAAGGGAAAGAAAAAGAATGAAAGTAAAGAAGGGAAGGAAAGAAAGAAAGAAAGAAAGAAAGCATGAAGGTAAAGACAGGAAAGAAAACTTTAGTTTGTCTCCTTCCATTTTGTGCTTAATCCAAATACATGTACAGATATTTCAAGCTCCGCCTCCAGACTTTAGGCCACGCCTCTTAGCTGTTATTCTGCTGCTTGTATAGAGTGACTCCAAACTGTGTGTTGAGGAAGAAAGCGATTCACGATGGCTTTTATTTTTGTCTATACAGTCTACTACAGACAGCTGAACCCGGTGTGAGAGCACGTCATACACGCAGACCGTAATAACTTCATCCTTACTGTACATGGGATTTTGTTTAGTCTCGGTTCTTTCTCCGGCTAGCTTACACTTCATTTCTAGTCACACTGCTTTGGATAAAAGTGTCTTCCAAATCAAATGTAAATGATTGCTATGTTGTAGGAGTGCATCTGGCAGTGCAGGTTGAAGCAGCTGGTCAGTAACACGGAAAGCCTGCTCCTGAATCAGCAGCCGAGCAGCGAGGAAGACGAGGAGGACGAGGAGGACGAGGAGGAGGAGGAGGAGGAGGAGGAGGACAGCTTGAGCCTCGGCATACTGCTCTCATCTCTGGCTCCATCTGACGCCTCTCGTGAACAGCCGCCCAGCACCAGACCTCAGCGCAGCGAAGAAAGACCTCCGTACGCCATGGAGCATTTCCGCTGGGGGAAGCCCATGAGCCGCAAGCGCCGGCCGGTCAAAGTGCACACGGCCGTCTCCGCGGACGACGAAGGTCACGAGGAACCGTCCACGGAGACGTCTTTTCCCTCACTGGACAGGCGTCAGCTCGAGAACGGCGAGGAGAGCGAGCAGAAGACGAACGCAAACGCAAAGAGTACCACAAAGTACCGCATAACCCACTTCCGCTGGAGCGCACCCCCTGCCGCCAAACGCTACGGCGGCTTCATGAAGCCCGGGTCCGAGCGATCCCACAAGCCCCTGCTCACGCTGCTCCGCAACATCATCGCTAGAAACGGACAATGAGCAGGAAGAGATGTGAGGAGAGGAAACGTCGAGTCCTAATGCGTCAAATTGGTCCTCGTCATTGCCTTCTGTAGCTCACCAGGACTTCTTAAATTATCAGTGATGTGATGATGACAAACCTCCACGTTCGGTGTCCGTCTCTCTCGTTTTCGTTAACGAGCTCTGATCTCCAGCAGGAAGGTTTACGTTATTACTGTAGTTAATATTCTTATAACTCGAGTCTCCTGAGCCGAGCTGTAAAAAGCTTCCGTATCACTCAGCACCTGTCCATTTACCAATGACGCTGTAAATATCAAACATTCAAATAAACCTGCAATGTTACAAGCAGCCATGCAAAATCATTGGCAACACTTTACTAGAAAAAAGGTCCACGAATAAACATACGTGTCTTACTACTCCTAATGCTAAAAACCGAATGATTTCAATTAAACGATTCATTTCACTTTCACTTAAGCGCCCCAAGTTTCTGTTAAAGACCTGATGAAACACTTCAAGAAAATAAAATCATCAGAGAACAGAAAAAGACACCGATACACTTAGAACCGCCCCCAAATCTACATACCACACCCATTTCTCCTGGTAAAATAGTTCCCTTCAAGTGCGTATTGGAACCCGATTGGCTGTTTCTATTTTATGACGCAACAACACTTACCCGTCATGATCGTAATCGGATTTTACACCACGATTTTCACTGCAGTGACTAGTGTCATTGTAAGGAACTCGGATTCATTCCCTTAAAAGGACGTAATCACAGAATGACGTCAGTCTTTTCTCATTTAAAAATAAAAATAAAGATCAAAGAAAGAAAGAGGGAAAAAAAGGAAGAAAGAAGGAAACAAGGTCAGAGAAAGAAAGAACGAATAGAAAGGTATATAAAAAAAAAAGGTCAAAGAAAGAACAAAAGAGATAAAAGAAAAAAAGAAAGAAGAGATGAAAAGAAAAGAAAGAAGAGCAAAAAAAAGACAGATCAAAGAAAAGAGATCAAACAAAGACATGAGAAAAGAAAAAAAAGATATCGGAGAAAGAAAGAGATAAAAAAAAAAAAAAGAAATGAGATCAAAGAAAGAAATGAGTTCAAAGAGATGGATCAAATAACGAGCTAAAAGATAAAAGAGATCAAAGAAAGAAGAGATTAAAGTAAGAGAAAGAAATGAGAAAAGAAAGAAAGGAGATAAAAGAAAGAGATAAAAGACAAAAGGAAGAAAAAAAGGACAGAAAGACAGGCCAAAGAAAAAGAAAGAAGAGATAAAAAGAAAAAGAAAAAAGAGCAAAAAAAGACAGATCAAAGAAAGAAGAGATCAAACAAAGACATGAGAAAAGAAAAAAAAAAAAGATATCGGAGAAAGAAAGAGATAAAAAAAAGAAAAAATAAATGAGATCAAAGAAAGAAATGAGTTCAAAGAGATGGATCAAATAACGAGCTAAAAGATCAAAGAGATCAAAGAAAGAAGAGATTAAAGTAAGAGAAAGAAATGAGAAAAGAAAGAAAGGAGATAAAAGAAAGAGATAAAAGACAAAAGGAAGAGGAAAAAAAAGGACAGAAAGACAGGCCAAAGAAAGAAAGAAAGAAAGGAGAGAAGAGATCAAAGAATGAACAGAAGACTGGCTTTGACCTGAACGCACACTCAGATTCATTCCCGTGGATTTAATCATTAACAATTCTGTCTATATATTTATATTTTTTTTACAATATTATTTTTCAAGGTGATAAAAAATGTTAGTTTAAATCCGAAAGTCCACACACACACACACACACACACACACACACACACACACACACACACACACACACTATTTTACCGAATGCTGCTGTACACCGTGTCTCAGCTAGAAATAATCCTACAGTGGGGTTTTCGTGGATGTAATTTGAAGAAAAGGAGGAAGTGAGCGTCGCTCGCAGTTCACGAGGACTTCTCATGATGACGAACATGAAGACTTTCCTCAGCTTTTTATTAGAAATAAATGAAGTCACCGCTCATCACTGAACAGGTTTTATTGACCAGCTGTAGTACTGACATGTAAAAGCAGAGTCTATACGTGTACAAGCCCAGCCACGTGACACAGACATGAGCTTCGTTTTCCATCGGTAACATTTACACGCCAACACGTACGCAACACATCCTTCCTGCGTTGCTTCGTCTCAGTGACATGAATATTTTCATACATTTCCCACAATTATTACTTCACTTCCCGGGTTTACAGGAATACCGTGACGCGAGCAAACGCTGGGTGAAGCTATGGTGTGGTTAAGAAAACTCACAATTTTAACAAATAAAAATAAAAATATAAGAACACTCACCAGTGTGAATAGCCGTGTAATAATAATAATAATAATAATAAGTGTAATCGATTAAAATGTCCACTCAATGCAGTTTATTTTAAGTTGACTTAAACCTATGCAGCTTAATTCGCGTTATTAGAAAATTTTATTTAAATGCAAGAATCAGAATTTATTGAAAATTTAGTTTCACCGCATCGGAAACAAAATCCTCAACTTTCTGTGGTTTACAAAAGAGCAAAAAACGTATCCCGCTATTAATACACCGTTTTCATTTTTGCTTTCCGAGTAACGTCCGGGTAACCTGCAGGCGAACGCAGACGAACAAACACGCAGCTGCTAGTTAACGAATCTAAAAATATGAACGAAGAGAAAACGAACTGCACGTTTTTTCTTTCAGTTTCGAATTTTTTATTTATTTTTTTTTTAGAAATCCGTCGTCCGCGTATCACGTTTTCGATTTCGACGGCTCAATCGCGTGCACGCGAGCGTTGGGTTCAACGTTAGTCACGCTTCAGTTTCAGTTATTATTATTTCGGTATTTCTACATCCATATTAGAACATGTTAAATAGCAGCTCTTGGAATTCAGATTTCTGCATTTAAATTCCACTTTCGAATTTCAGGATTCGGACTCCGTAAACAGTTTTTAATTGTGCTACTAGAATTTGGATGTGAAATTTTTGCAAATCTGAAGCTCATGTGTTAGAATTAAAGATTTGGCGCCATTATGCAAATTTAGATCGATGAATACAGTTCAGATACATCTTTCAGACACCCAGCTGACCGGTTGGAATAATATGAAATGAGAAATGTGCCACTACAATCTTAGTGGGGTGGGGTGGGGTGGGGAGGGGGGGTAGAAATCTGAATCTTTATGCATTTATTTTCATGTGTAAGCAAACGTTCTGTTGAATTGAATCAAGCTGAAACTGTATTCTATGGCTACAATTTGTTATGCAAAGTTACACATAACATTTAATAATAAACAGGTGGAGAAAATTCTGATTTAATTTTCGGTGGCACAATACATTTCAAATTTAGACTTTTTTTTTGGTTGCTACTATTTCCGCTACAATGAGCCAATAGTGTATCGTTTCGAATTTTGAATCTGAATCGCGAGAACTGAATTTCTGAAATTGAATTTGTGCCAGCGAACACGATAGAAACGGAATTTTCTACACCTGATTAAAACATCACATTTGAAACCTAACGTCATCCGTGGGATACCGTTTCGATCCGATGTACTTCGACTACAGAACCTCACTTCAATTCAAATAAAGGAAAAAAAAATATTCAGACTTGGACATTTTAAACTCAGATAACAATAACACTTCAATTTGCACGTGCCCAAATGTAGAGTTGTATAAAATTCAATCTGAATTTGACTAATATTATTAATAATAATAATAAAACATTCTGAAACAAACATTTTGTGTTGAAATTGAATTTTACGCCGAGCTTAGTTTTAATCTTAGCACACACCTGACCGATTAAAGCGTCGACGCGCGTTTCGTTTACGTTCGAATTAATCGACAAAAAAAAAAATTCAAATCCAAATCCTTTCACCACACACACACAATTATAGGATGATAAATAAGCAGGCCGCGTTTGTTCACTATTTTAGAATCGTGCACAGTCAAACTGATCAAAACTATTCGATTTAAGTCGAAGCTGCAGTTTTGTTTTGCGTTTCGAGTTACAACCCGCACCTAAATAATAACGACGACGAAAAATCGACAACGAAAAAAGAAAAAAGAAAAATCGAATACTCAGAGCGACAATCACGCCGCCTTCGTCGTCGTCGTCGTGGTGGTGTTTTTACGTTCGTGACCATGGCTTCATTCGAAAGATTCTTAAAACAAACACGTAGAAAACATGACGCACAGGAACGCGAGAGACATCAGTAACGAGAACGTGTTCACTAGACGACCACGTGAAGTCACGGCGATAAAACACTCGCGCGACCGTTCGCACCATAAAACGACTAATCAGGAGCGATGGACGTTATACTTCAACACCACGCAGGAGAGAATTCCTTCAGCTCTTTAAAAAAAAAAACAAGACAACCATCACCGACAAACGCACGACGAAGAAAACAACAACGTAACCCGTGTATGTACGTCATCTGGACAATCAACCACGTCTCTATACGGTATACCGTTGATTAACTGTTGAAACATGCATTCGTAGGACTCGAAACGGGGCACATTTGGGACACGTTCCAGTCGAGACGTGACCGGAAGAAGGGGGAGTCCACTGTATCTCATATATATATATATTAGTGTGTTCTATCCTCATCATGTCCCCTGGAGCTTGCAGCACTTCGTAAACCGTCGTTCTTCTTGTAAATTCCTGTGATGGTGGTAATCTCATGCTGGTTAGTTCTTCGCGGGTGCGCGCCACGCCCACGCCGTCACCTGTACTCGCTCTAGCTCGACGTTAGAAAAAAAAAAAGTCAGTGCAGTCGAAAACAGACATTTCTCTTACACGTATACACACGCATGTTTACAGACATCGCGTTTAGAGAGCGGTAGATATAATTCACGTCGACGTATGCTATGCTAAACTTAAAGGAAGTCGCTTACGGACGCTTTAAAATGAACAGCAAAACGGGAAAAGAAAAAAAAAAAGAAGACATTTTCGTTGCTTAAATCACATTTACAGAGTCTGTTATGAAGTTTTTTCAGTGCAATTCCCCCTTTTTTTTTTTTTTTTTTTTTTTTTTTTTTTTAAGCCCTGTATACGCTAAAAACAGATATGCTCGAGCATATCTATAGCTAAATAATGTTAATCTGCCATGTGCAGAAACCCAGAAACGGAAGAATCTTTAGTATTTGGATTATTTCCGCGCCTAAATCTCGAGAAAGGGGTTCGGTCCAGGATGATTTTGAAAATATCTCGCGCAAGCTGTGTGAATTTTCCCCCCGGAAAAGATCATTCGCGGTAAAGTGACGTGTCTTCCGATATTGTCGCACGAAAATGTCGGAACGAAATGGAACGAAAGTAGCACCGATAAGGACATACGTGTTAAAAAAAATGGTCAATTTAACGAAACCGACTGAGCTAATTTCTAAAAAAATAAAATAAAAATACGTTCTTTAACCGAACGCATTAATAGAGTCATAAAATACAGTAGCACTACTACTCCAAATAAAACTAGCTGGCATTAGACAGCACATGCACTTCTGCTTTAAAAAAAAAAAAAAAATATCCCGGCTGAATTCGGGACACGAGACAAACGTTTAAATATGGCAGACGACACAACCGAATCCGAGCAGAGGCTGCGGAGTAAAAGTAACGGCGCCCCGCAGAGTAAAAAGAGTTCGTGTCAGTGTCAGTCACAGTGCAAAGACGACACACTGGAGCTTTGCCTGCGATGATAAAGAACGTAGATGTTTGGATTACACTTCCTGTGTACACACACACACACACACACACGCGCGCGCGCACACGCACGCACACACACACGCACGCCCATCGCTGCTCGGTTGTCTGAGCTCCTCCTTCACTCCGTGTTAATACACACACAGGTCAGGGAACTTCATCTCGTAGATGGGGACGGAGCGGGTCTGGGTCTGGCCGTAGCTGGCTGTGATGGTGCCTGATGGGCTGGGAGGAGGCCTGCGGGGGAGAGAAGAGGACAACTCAGACCCAGTTACAACCCACACCAGCACACTCACAAGCTCCGCCCACAACACACACTGCGCCTGAGGGGCACTTTTCCAGCCACAAGATTCAGGATCTTTAACGCGATCCGGTTGTGTGTGCACCTTTCTCTCCTTCGTTCTTTAATTCCTTCCTTCCTTGTTTCATCTATCTTTCTTCTTTCCTTCCTCCATCGCTTATTTTCATCCTTGTTCTTTCTTTTTTCTACCTTCCTTCATTCATTGCTTCCTTTTTTCCCTTCTTTCCTTCTGCACTTCCTTCCTTTTTCTTTCCTCCTCTCATTTCTTTTTTCTTTCATTCCTTCATCATTCATTTGTTCTTATAACTTTCTTTCTCTTTCCTCCCTTCATTTATTGCTTCCATCCTTCATTCTTTCCTCCTTTATGTTCTTCTTGCTTACTTGACTTCCTTCATTCGGGTGTTCTTTCTTTTCTTACTACCTAGCCTTCTTTGCATCCTTCGTTCCTTCTTTTTGTTCATTCCTTTCTTCTTTTTTTCCCCTTCTTTCATCCATTCATAGTTTCCCACTTTTCTTCCTTATTATTATTATTATTTTTTTTTTTTTGCTGATTTATGTCTTTTTTCTTTCTTCTCATTTCATTCCTTCCATCATCGGGTCCTTTTTTTCCCCCTCCCTTCTTTGTTTCATTCCTCTTTCGGCTTTAATTGCGCATTTCCTTCCTTGTTCTTTCCTTCTTTCCATCGCTCGACCTTCCTTCATTCATTGCTTCCTTTTTTCCTTCTTCCCTTCCTTTGTCCTTCCTCCTTTCGTTTCTTTTTCCCTTCACTACATCTTCCTTCATTTGATCTGAACTTTTTCCTTTCTTCTTTCCTTCCTTCAATCCTTCGTTGCTTCCATCCTTCCTTCTTCCCTCCTTTATGTTCTCCTGTTCCCTTCCTTCTTCCCTTCTTTACTTCCTTCCTTCGTTCTCCTTGTGTTCCTTCTGTCCTTACAAACTTCTTTCTTTCTTTCGTTCTTCCTTCCTTCCACCCACCCACCCTTCTTTCCCTCTTTTTGTTCATCCCTCTCTTTCCTGTTTTTTCCTTCCTTGATCCGTTCATCATTTCCTTTCTTCCTTTCTGATCCCCTTCCTTTTTTCTCGCCTCCTTTGTTCTCTCCTTATCTCCTTTCCTTCTTTAATATCGGTCTTCCCTTCCTTCTTTCTGAGTCTACGTGAACAAGCTCGTGGTTGGTCGTATGCAGCGTCAGTCAAACGGCCACTTCCTGTGAGAGTGGGCGGGTCTCGTCTACTTGTTCGGTGCTCGTGAGTGTAAATGACGTTTAAATTTCCGTTTCGTTTCAATACGACTCTATTTGAAAGACGCAGCGTGAACGTTAGCAGCCACGCTAAAGCGTGTGTGAAAGAAAGTCGACAGCAGCCATGACGGTTTCGCTTTTGCGCGTGTAACATGTGTAACGTTCGCCGCACGACGCTGTAACCCACCTGATTGTGATCTCGAAGATCTGACTGAGTTTGCTCTGTAACATTGTGGCCTGAGGAGAAACAGAAGCACGTGAGCAGAGGAAGTGAAGCACATAATCCACACGACCCTCAAATATATGCGAGTAAAATCCTCACTCGGGCTCCGCAGTGTGCGGCGATCTCCTCGAACGGAGCCTTCTGGAACTTCTCCACCACCTGCCTCCTCCGCTCTCGCTCCTGCTCCTCCATCCCTACACTGTCCACTGCAGAACACACACACACACACACACACACACACACACACACACACACACACACACACTCTCAACATCTACACACACTTTACGCAGAGTCTCAGAAATAACGACCCAGGTGACTGTAGGTGGTCTATCGTGGTTTGCGTAAAGTATTGGCACCCGTCTACTCCGTCCATCGTGGAACGGATATTCTCAGCACACCAGTGACACTGATGTCTGCTTCTTTACTTCCCTCCTTCCTTCTGTCTTTCATTCATTCATTCATTCTTCCTCCTTCCTTTCTTTCCTTTTCTTCCCCCTTCATCCACCGATTTACTTCCTTTTGCCCGTCCTCCTTTCCCTTCTTCTTTCATTTCATTTATTCTTTCCTAGCTTATCTATCCAGATTCGCACACCAAGTATTGGCACCCGTCTACTCCGTCCATCACCGTCCATCTTAAATCCTTCCTTTTCTTTCGTTCTTTCCCCTCCTTCCTACTGTTATTCATTCCTCCCTTACTTTCTATCCTTCGTCTTCCCCCGCCTTTTCCTTCATCCATTCATTCACTCATTTATTTCCTTTTGTTTTTCCCACCTTTCCCTTCTTCTTTCATTTCATTTCTTCCTTTGTTCCTTCCTAGCTTATCTATCCAGATTTATACACCTACCATCGTTCTTTCCCTTCCTTTCTTCCTTATTGGCCTAGTCATTCAATCTGTTTGGTTTTTTTTAAATAATTTGGTGTCTTTTAGTGCATTTCGATTTTCCCAAAACTGTAACAGGCTACAGGAGGGGGAAAAAGAAAAGAAAAGTACATTTTAAAAAGTATTGGCACCCATCTACTCCATATATCACTGAAAAGGGACCGTCTTTGAGCGGATATTCTCGGCGCAGCAGTGACACTGATGTGACTGCCTTTTTTTTTTTTTTTTTTACTTCCTTCCATTCTTCTTTCTTTCGTTCCTTTTCTTTCCCTCTTCCTCCTTTTCTCCATTCCTCCCTTGCTTTCTTTCCTCGCTCCCCCCCCCTTCCTTGATCCATTCCTTCACTGATTTCTTTCTTTTCGCCCTTCCTCCTCTCCCTTCTTCTTTCATTTCATTTCTCCCTTTCCTAGCTCATCTATCCAGATCTACACACCTCCCGTCATTCTTTCCCTTCCTTCTTTTATTACTTCCTTCCCTCTTTATCGCCTCGGAGTCGTTCGATCTTCAACCGAAAGTCAAGTCCAGTGCCGAAATGTACTCTCTCTCTCTCTCTCTCGCTCCATATTGAGCTTTGACCCGATTGGCTGAGCGATAAAAAGAAAACGAAAGAAGTTAAATCTGTTTTAAAAGCATTCTTCTTTAACTTCAGGTGGTCGAGGACATAACACCTAGTCTAACACCAGCCCGTGATCCATACGGTGAGCGTCGGGAACGTTCCAGCAGAACTTCACGAGGAAAATGTTTCTGTAGAGCCAGTGAAGTGCATCTAAACCAGGAGACTCACCTATGGCATTCTTAAGTGCTTCGAACGTGATTTCCTCAGCTGGTGTTCTCTGTGGAGCAGAAAAACCACCACGATATTAGTCAGCACACTGGAGTGGAGTGTGTGTGTGTGTGTGTGTGTGTGTGTGTGTGTGTGTGTGTATGCGTATATGTGCGCATGTGTGTGTTTTTGACCTCCTCTTTCTCTGGACTGTTTCTGGACTCGACCTCCACCTGGAGAGAGATCGTTTCTCCGATACTTTTTCTCTTCGACAGCCTGTCTTCATCTGAAAAAAGAAGAAGAAGAAAGAAAAAAAAGGAACAATAATTTCCCACATCCTTTCCAATTCGAGTCGATCCGGTTTGTCCAGCAGGACATTTTGCACTTCTCTCACGCTAGCATGTTAGGATGACTCGGCTCTGATTTACATCTCTCTGTACCTGTGAACTGAGGGATGTAAGGTGTCGCGAGTCTCTCGGTGCTGTAGCCACTTCCTCCCAGCACCTCGGCGATCTTCGCCTGCTGGAACAGCACTTCTCCCGCTGGCTTCTCCAGCGTCTCGGGAATCCTGCCGCACGAACACGGGGGATAAAAAAAAAAAGAAAGAAGAAGAAACGCGTTATTTTCCCCGAACAAACAAGGTTACGTCTTCGCTGTTACGAGTGCCCCGAGTCAACAGCTTCGCTGAAGTAGCACGCACGAGTGAGCGCAGCCCGAGGCAGCTCTCGTCTGTGAAGGTCAGCGATTAACGGCTCCATTCACCACAGAATTACGCCGTTCAATAGCGTCATGGACAATAGCGAGGCTGAGTGACTCATGGGCTCCGGGTCTCTAATGGACGAGGTCAGGCTGATACAAAACATGCATAACACACACACACACACACACACACACACACACACACACACACAGAGTTGTGTGTGCACACACATTCTAAACTAAACCCAAATTTCAGTTAGAAATGGAGTCCATCATTCTTTGGTTTCTTTCTCTTCATATTGTTTTGCTTTTCCACCGAGATGTTTCTTTCCTTCCTTCTTTTATTCATTCCTCCTTCTGTCCCTCTTTCTTTCGTTCCCTACTACTATCTTTCGTTCCGTCCCTCTTTCTTTCACTCTTAAAGAATGTCTTCCCCACTTCCTTTTTGTTCCTTCGTTCTTTACTACTACCTTTCGTTCCATCCGTCTTTCCTTCATTCCGTCTTTCCCTCCTTCCCTTTTGTTCCTTCGTTCTTTACTCCTACCGTACGTTCCCTCCATTTTTCCTTCATTCCGTCTTCCTTTCTTTTGTTCCCTCGTTCTTTACCACTAACTTCTGTTCTTTTTTCTTTCGTGCCTTTCTTCTTTCATTTCTCCCCTCTCTCTCCTGTATTCTGTCTGTTCTCTTTCGGTCTTCCTTTTTTCCTTCTTCCATCATTCGTTCCCCCTTTCCTTCCTTCGCCCCTTCATTCTTTACTATCTCTCGCCCATTCCATCCTTCCGTCCTTTTTTTAATTCATTCCTTCTTCTTTCATTCTTACTTTCTTTTGTTCCTTCGTTCTTTACTACCACCTTTCGTTCCATCCGTCTTTCATTCGGTCTTTTTTTTTTCTTTTTCTTTTCCCCCTGGGGTCACTTCCACGCAGACAGTAACCTGAGCTTGGGATGGAACTGGAGAGACAAACAGAAACAGACAGACAGAGACTCACTTTGGACTTTCAATGAAGACGTCTTCTGGCAAAAGAAATGAGCATTCTTTCTGTCTCATCTCGATCACCTGCAACAACAAACAAACAAACAAACAAACAAACAAACACATAAATAAGACCGATACGATTAGGAAAGCTGCACTGCTTGCACAGACTCTCAGAGCACGTAAGCCCGCTGTATTTCTCATCCTGAGCACATGGTTGTGTACGAGGAGGTCAGAGGAACGGCACGGACCTCGTGGACGTGCTGGCAGAAGGTGGGCAGGGTGGTGAGCTGGCACATGAGGTTGAGGTAGGCAGCGGAGAGAGCGTGAACAGCACAACGGTTAAACACCGGCAACGACTCCTCGCTGACTAAAGCCAAGTCCTGCACACACACACACACACACACACACACACACACACACACACACACGCACAGAATGAAGAACGTGCTACATCACATTCACAAAACACGCTCCTGTTATCACTTACGTTATAGCAGCCTCTTTTTTTTCCCCCTCAGCTCCAGTAATCTAACCTGTGCCGTGATTATTTATTTATTTTTTTACACTGGAAGACATCTCGGGATTTTAAGGAATTCTGCGGAATGTTGTTAAACTACGCTATAACTATTGCGCTGTAATTAATATATATTCATTTTTCCGCTTCGCTGCTCGTGCTTCTTCTTTAAACCCTACAGCGCTTTGGGTCTAGAGGAGCACAATATAAACAGCATTCATTATTATAGGTAGTTTTTATGTTTTTTAAAAAAAAAATAGTATTCCCGACATCCGTACGGACTTTATATTTAACACCGATCTTGTTCTGTAATGCCGTGCATTATTTCTTTCTCAGTGTCAGGATTTAATGAGACGAAGTGTCCCGCCCTCGTCCTGTCTCACCTGCAGGGCCAGAGCGAGGCGAATGAGATCCACCACCACCTCCTCGTTAGCGAGCTCCATGCTGATCAGAGCCAGGAGAGAGTAGAGCATCTCGAAGTGCGGCTGCACGCTGCTCTGCTCCTTACACGACAGGTAAATGTGTCTGTAGAGCTGCTGGGCATGCTGCAACAGACACACACACACACACACACACACACACGACCTTAAAGAGCCAAACCAAAGACAGAAAGAGAACGGTGCGAGGTTGAGGTTAAGTTTAAGAGCGTACCTTCTTCATGAAGAGGTTGTCCTGACGGGAACACTTCTCCATCTTGAGCTTAAGCATGGAAATGTCCGAGATGATGCTACAGAAGGACAGTTGATATGTTAATCGTCATCAGTGTTTCTATAGTAACAGAGGTACTTGTAACGTGGACGCGACACACTTTACTCGTAGACATGGCGAAGTTTTCTGCGAGGAGACGTTTATTAAGTCTCCAGTGTCGGCGCCTTTTTAATCGGTCAGACGGAAAGCTGCGGGTTCTTCCGAAACAGAAGGGTTACATGAAAGTCACGCGTGCAAACCTGACGGTGGAGAACTTAGGGAGGTTGTCATGGCGATCGATGAGGCTGACGAGGATTTCCAGGACGAGCAGGCGGACGTCCGGGTCCTCCAGCAGCGCGAAGGACAGGAGCGGGTCCAGGAAGGAGCTGGGCAGAGCCGTCAGCATGTTGGTGCTCTGGAAGCCGCACGTCACCTACACGGCAGAGGCACGTGAGCTTCACACGTTCAGTACGGTCTACTTTAGTTACGTCGTTTAGAGATCGTACCTGTCTTAGAGACTTCAGCAACATGACCTGAATCATCCGGTCACCCTCAGACCTGAAAAACACAGACGGGTCACGTTCAGCTCTCACAGAGAGCAGTGAAAGTTGTTTTTTTTTTTTTTTTTTAAATATAAAAAATTTATAATTATAAAAATGTGTTTATTAAAAAAAGTAATTCAGTATTATTTGTAAAAATAAAAAAAAAAATCTAAAATGCAACACTGTATTGCTAGCAGCTTGTGAGCAAACTTATATACAGTGATGTGTCTCATGTATCGTTGACACGCCTTCGAGAATCGTGATGATTTTTCTGTCATGTCTGTAGATACGTTTTTTTTTTTTAAATAAATAAGAATAATAATAATCAAATAAAATTTATGCATGAAAGACTCGATCAATCTAAACAAGAAATCATCAGCGCTAGATGTTCCTGCTTCTTCACGAGGTTTTACACACTTCTGATGAAGGTAAAGAGCTGGATTTTGTTCCGCTAGTACACCAGTGGCTGCAGTACCCACCCAGAGTCTGTGGGTGGCAGTGCAAGGTGCATTCCAGGAATCGGGATCTTCCCCATGATGAAGAGCATCACCTCAGAGCGCTGGTACGTAGGCAGAGTGCTGGCAAAGGAACCTGAAACAGCAAACAGCACAAAACAATACTAAATAAATCAAAGTAATACAGTAATTAGGCTGTAATGATGCACTCCGGTCACAATTCGATTCACGACACTGGCTTCAAGATTTGATTCAACTCACGATACTGGCTTCACGATTCTATTCACGATACTGGCTTCACGAGTCGATTCAATTCACGATACTGGCTTCACGAGTCGATTCAATTCACGATACTGGCTTCACGAGTCGATTCAATTTACGATACTGGCTTCACGAGTCGATTCAATTTACGATACTGGCTTCACGAGTCGATTCAATTTACGATAGTGGCTTCACGAGTCGATTCAATTTACAATACTGGCTTCATGAGTCGATTCGATTTACGATACTGGCTTCACGAGTCGATTCGATTCACGATACTGGCTTCACGAGTCGATTCAATTTACGATACTGGCTTCACGAGTCGATTCAATTTACGATAGTGGCTTCACGAGTCGATTCAATTTACAATACTGGCTTCATGAGTCGATTCGATTTACGATACTGGCTTCACGAGTCGATTCGATTCACGATACTGGCTTCACGCGTCGATTCGATTCACGATACTGGTTTCACGCGTCGATTCAATTTACAATACTGGTTTCACTAGTCGATTCGATTCACGATACTGGCTTCACGAGTCGATTCAATTTACAATACTGGTTTCACGATTCGATTCGATTCACGACACTGGCTTCACGATTCGATTTGATTCACGATACTGGCTTTCACGATTCAATTTCATTCAGTAAAAAATTTTTATGAAGAAAAGAATACAATAAACAATACAAAACAATGTGCATTGTTGTCTGTATAAAACTAAATAAATCAAAAATTACTATGAACAGAGTTTAATTTTGTAAAAAAAAAAAAAAAAAGGTACTATATGTTCACCATATCATAAAAAAATAAAATACACTTAACCCATAAAACCCAACAACAGACAGTAATAAACATTTTAAATAGAGCACCAAAGTCGCTAAAATGCCCGGCTTCCGCCGCTTCCTTCTCGGGCACCGCGTATCACAGCAGCGCAGGACTAGTGTCGTTTAAAAGCTACAAAAGCAAAGAGCCAATTTAAAGGTTATAACATGGCTGTGTAGCCGTATAACGTATAATTCATGTTGGTCGATGTAATCCAGAACTAATCAGGCCCAGCGCAAGCTCATTATATGTAAACTCTATGGGTTGAACAGACTGGGAACACACATAGTCCACACACACACACACACACACACACCTACCTATGGTTTTTATGACAGCTTCTTGGAGCTGCCTCTCTTCATGCTCGTTGACGGTTTTGTTCCCTGTGGTGGTGGCATCGTAAAATCCGCTGAGCTCGTAGTCCACACTGAGCTTCAGATGCCTGAGGAGAGTGTTAAACACCTCCAGAACAGTAGGACCTGAAATACACACGCGATTCAGATAGGATTCATACAACTGTATCACTCCTTGTTGATCTCAAGGCCATCTTTACACGTGTACGCCTTTTCAAGGTCACGCAAAACTCATCCTGCGTCAATGTTTATTTCCACAACAGACAAAAAAAAAACGAGAGACCAGAAGCACCGACGGTACCCCAAACCTCCACACCCAGATGCCCTGTTCTGCTAAACCAGTGTATCCTTGGGCTTCGTTTGCATATCGAAACATGACTGGATTGTATATACGTGATGATGCAAGAACACCTGCCATCTACCTGTTTAGAAAGTAACTCAGATTTTCATCTCTCTGTTGCACGACGACTGCGGAATCAAACTGGCCGTGTGAGTTTATGGTTTTTGTTTCAAAATGTGGCAAAAATACGCACAGAACCATTGTTACTTCCTAAAATAACAGGCAGGCGAATAATTCCGCATCATTTTCAAAACAACTGGCTATACTGACATAGAGGGGTGCTTGAAAGTAAATATGACCTAAAACATCATCAGATTTTCACACAAGTCCTAAAAGTAGATCAAGAGAAGCCAATTAAACAAATGAGACACAAATATTATACTCGGTCGTTTATTTATTGAGGAAAATGATCCAGTATTGCACATCTGTGAGGGGTAAAAGTATATGAACCTCTAGGATTAGCAGTTTGATTTGATGGTGAAATTAGAGTCTGGTGTTTTCAAATCAATGGGACGATAATCAGATGTGAGTGAGCGCTCTGTTTTATTTAAAGAACGGGGATCGATCAAAGTCTGATCTTCACAACACGTGTTTGTGGAAGTGCATCATGGCACGAACAAAGGAGAGTTCTGAGGACTTCAGAAAAAGAGGTTGCTGATTCTCATGAGGCTGGAAAAGGTTTCAAAACTGACTCTAAAGAGTTTAGACTCCACCAATGCACAGTCAGGTAGATTGTGTACAAATGGAGGGAATTTAAGACCGTGGTTCCCCTCCCCAGGAGCGGAGACCAACGAAGATCACTCCAAGATTAAGACGTGTAATAGTCCACGAGGTCACAGAGGAACCCGGGGGAACTTCTAAGCAACTAAAGGCCTCTCTCACATCGGCTGATGTTAATGTTCATGAGTCCACCGTCAGGAGAACACTGAACAACCACGGTGTGCATGGCAGGGCTGCAAGGAGAAAGTCACTGCTCTCCAAAAAGAACACTGCTGCGCTTCTGCAGTTTGTTAAAGATCACGTGGACGAGCCAGAAGTCTATTGGAAAAGTGTTTCATGGATGGATGGATGGATGGATGAGACTAAAATAGAACTTTTGGGTTTAAATGAGAAGCGTTATGATTGGAGAAAGGAAAACACTGCATTCCAGCATAAGATCCTTATCCCATCTGTGAAACATGCTGCTGGTAGGATCGTGGTTTGGACTTGTTTCGCTGCATCTGGACCAGGACGACTCGCCAATATTGATGGAACAATGAATTCTGAATTATTCCAGTGAACTCTAAAGGAAAATATCAGGATATCTGATATAGAGAAAGTGAGTCATGCAGCAAGACAGCGACTCTAATCACACGAGTCGTTCTACTAAAGAACGGTTAAAGAAGAATAAAGTGAATGTTTTGGAACGGCCGAGTCAAAGTCCTGACCTTAATCCAATAGAAATGTTGTGGAAGGACCTGAAGCGAGCAGTTCATGTGAGGAAACCCACCAACATCCCAGAGCTGAAGCTGTTCTGTACTGAGGAACGGGATAAAACTCCTCCGAGCCGACGTGCAGGACCGATCAACACTTACCCCAAACGTTTATCTGCAGTTATTACTGCACAAGGAGGTCACACCGGATACTGAAAGCAAAGCTTCACATACTTTTACCCCTCACAGATATGTAATACTGGATCATTTTCCTCAATAAATAAATGACCAAGTATAATATTTTTGTCTCATTTGTTTAATTGGGATCTCTTTATCTACTTTTAGGACTTCTAACGATCTAATGATGTTTTAGGTCACATTTATGCAGAAATGTAGAAAATTCTAAAAAGTTTCACAAACTTTCAAGCACCACTGCATGCCTGATTTTCTCCGTTGGTTTCTACCTGCTGATATTGTGTGACGTCAGCTCCAGACGGTTAACGAAACGACGCATCGTATAGAAAACTTCCAGGGTGAAAGATATGATTAATATAAAAAAAAAAAAAAAGTAAGACTTCAGCAGGATGTACTGTATGTACTTCACAGGCTATGGAAATGCCTCCCTCTAGTGGTTAATCTGTGACCGTTTCCTATCGGAGGCTTCGCTAAACGTTCCTCGCTCTCAGTAATCATCAAGCGTTACTAAATAACATGTTTGATGAAGAAGAACCGAATAATAAGCGAGGAGTTTAAAGGGTTCCGTGTTTATTGATCACACAATCGTTCAATTCCTCAGCTAATGAATAAAGTGATTCAATTGAAAAGAGGTGTGAGAGCAAAGAAAATGATAAAAATGAGCAAGATTAGCAAACTCGGGGACTAGGACTGGTTTGGGCATTTTATTTATGGTGAACGACAT
>NC_071279.1:17182577-17257577 GCF_023375685.1 Ictalurus furcatus
ACTCTCCGTTATCCAATGGCATCATATTAACGACAAATAGTGAGAAACGCTGGATACGATGTCCCAGAATGCAACGCGGCTATACGACTACGAGTTACGTCAGAAACTTGGCTCGGCTAGTCGAGATCGACGAGATGTTAGCATGAACGCCGAAGCTTTGGAAGCTGAACAGTTCGAGCAGATGAGAGCGAGCGAGAGAGAGAGAGAGAGAGAGCTATCAGCGGGTAGAACGGCATCGTGGGTAACCTTTAATCAAAGTGAAAACAGACCAACAAGACACGACCGAGTCGTCCTCACCTCTCCGTGCCTTCTCCGGACTGCAGGTTAAACAGCAGAGACGGCACAATCTTGTCCATGTGCTGCGGATCCCAGATGTTCGCCTGCAGTTCATCGTTGACCGTCTTCCTCACCACTCCCTGCAGCCCTTTGATACCAGCCATGCGGATTCTGAGACACAGAGACATTCAGAAACAACACAAAATGATCCAAAAGTCATCAATCCTCAACAACTGAAGATTATTACTCGTCGTACGACACGATCCTGATAACATCATATCGGACATATTCAGGGATCAGTTTGTGAGGTCAGTAAACACGCAGATCTGATCATATGCAGGTATTACTAACGAGAAAACCCGAGCGCACGTTGCCGGACTCAGCAGTTCGGAGAAAGTACACAGTTCAGTAGTCAGGGCACTGATCAGAGGGTCAGCCATTTTAACTTCGCAAAATCCTTCGCTCCCTACAAAAAAAATCCCACAATGCACCGCAAAAAACCAGGAAGCGTCGACGCTCACTACGTTCCCTTACTGGAAATGACGTCATGTTGTCTGGAAACAAAACAAAATGGCGGACGAACTCTCACCTAACTTCATCTAGAAACGCAAGTAGCTTGTTATCGTCGTTGTAGCTCTCGCATGATTACTTACAGAACCTTCGCGATTTTTTACTTATATTCGGCGTTCTGTATACGGTTCGTTTGAGTCTAACGACGTTTAAGTGTTTAACGATTTTTTTAAAATCCTCTAGCGAGCCTACGATCCTGCTTGAAGTAGCGTGACAGGAACGCGTGTGATGACGCGAACAAATTTATACGACGTATAATATCAGAAAGATATCGGTCCTGCGTGGTGTTGATAAACGCCAGCGACGCGAGTGCGTCGTCATGACGCCGGAACCCGAGTCATCAGTGTCCGAATGTGTAGTGAGACAGGGATCTTACCACCGTCCCAACTCGTGTACGTTATATACTGATTCACCACCTGGAGAGCTGATCGAGACGCGCCCGACGATGTTGTTATTGTCAGCTTAGCCGGAGTACCGTTTATTCTCTTCTAAGGTGAGGTGAGGATTTTTACCCATAGTTCACCTGGAGTTATCCCAAATATGTCGCCCACAACAGGCAAATCACATGACGATACGAAACGCTATGACGGATGTTAGGAGGCCATTTTAATTATCATGGGCAGTGGGGGGGGGGGGAGTGGGGGGGGGGAGTGGGGGGGGGACATCATCATTCATAATGCATTAAATTCTATGCCGATCCACTATTTCCGAATTTCATCTTCGGATTCGTTTATTTAGACTCCTCGTGCGCGTGAATACATTTTCGCCGCATGTTTCCAAAGCGCTGTATTTTCTCACCTGGTGCGGATATCCGGATCCTCAAAGCTGGAGTGGCACATCTCACTAAAGCGTGACACGAAGAAATCATAACTGCGATGGTACGACGGCGTGTCCTCTTCGATGTTGGCGAACTTGACAAACTGAGGAACGTAGAGAGAAAAAGAAAGGAAGAAAAAAAAAAGTGAGAAGGAAAATCAAATGGCAAATAAAAGCAAATAAAACAAAACAAAACAAAACAAACAGAGGCATTTGTAGAGAGGCGATGCTTTCTCGCCGTGAACACACAGCGTGTCTTCGTTATGCAAAAATTCCAGCGGTTAAAATTTAATGAATTGACATCTTCCAAATGAGACCCGGTGGAGCACCATCAGTTCCCCCTGAAGGCACTAATGAAATGGTTTATAATTTACCGGCTTCATAAGCTAAGGAAAGATAAATAAAAGGGAAGGAGACATGAGGAATACTGGATAAACGACTATGGTGTTTGTTTATTTATTTCCGTTACATTCCGTGAGATCTGACCTCCTTCTGCGTCAGTATAAGAATACAGTCTGTATTTTAGCACTAATACAGACAAATGCATTTTAACGGAGGGGGAGTAATTAAAATAAATGAATAAATAAGTAAATAAAAGACTCTGAATGTCTAATTTCCTGTCTGAGAACGCAGACAGATTGTTGGACTGAACAGGCGCTGAACTCCTAACTCGTTTAAGTCTATAAACACGTGGATTAAAACGAACATATGCTCTCTTTAATTACATTTCCTGCTAATCGAGTTCCTCGCTAACGGCGGAGGCGTGTAGCAGCCCGAGTATCGATCCTGAAACTAGCGCGGGTATATATATACGTTCACGTCCGAGGTTAATGGCGAGTTTATCGCGGATGAGGAAAACGCATCACGTAAAAATCGAACAATATACACTCTCGACTCTCAATGAAATCGAAGAAGCACTTTATTGGTTTGTTTATTTATTTATTTGTTATTGTCATCCTGAAATAACGGTATTTTCATACCCAGACTAACGTGGTAAAAAAAATTTTGGCACCCTACAGGCAAAATAGTTGCATGAGTGAATAATTAAATATCCTAAATATCCTTCAGATTGAAGCGGTTCGACACGACGAAGTGGTGAATTTCCCCAAATTCAACTGAAAATGCTTAACTAATAATGAATTCTCCAGTCTCAAAAATATTCGACCCCCTTCATGGCAAGCTTCTTTAATACTTAGTAGCGCACCCTTAGTTGAGACTCTGCGCTCATTCTAGGATGTAGGGTGCCATTAATCTTGGAACCAGCGCTCGTTATTACAGCGTAAACACTATTTACCGAGTTGGTTCCCAGTATCTGCAGGTTGGGCTTGTCGGCCTCCAGAAGTTTGCGCACCATCTTTAAGAAACTCTCCACGAACAGGTTAATGCTCTGACAGTGGCACGCCATCAGCAGCTGATCCAGAGCCTCCATCGCAATACACACGTAACTGACGACAAGAGAGAAGATAAATAAGCGGGCGGTTTCAGGGTAAAGGAAGCAAAAATAAATGAAAAAAAGTTTCCCCTACCCGTATCTGTGTCTGGCCACGTCGCGGGACAGTCTCTCAGACAGGTAGGCTCCTATTCGGTCCAGCTTCTCTGGAGCAGACAGGGCGTAGAACGTCAGTTTCTCCATGTTGGCCTTCACCAATCCGTCCTATACACACACACACACACACACACGAGCTAATGAATCACAGAGTAACAATGATGGCGTCGCCCTGATAATCCTGGAATATGAATTCACACTAATTCGTTCAGAGAAACTGGGTTTGATTTAGTGAGGAACTTTGATCGCACACATCATACTCAGATATGTCCTACATCATCGCACCTGAAAGTAGTACAGCCAAAGACCGAAACTTCTAATACTTCTAATTTGGAGATCAGGTGTTATTTAGGCATCGTATCGAGTGCTCGTCGTACAATTTGGGATGCAGATTTGAATGCTTGTTAAATGCAAGCCCACCCCAATCTTCCATAGTATCTCAAATAGCGTTCTTCCCAAGTCATTTTTAAATCGTAAAAACACGTATAACTTTCCGACCGTAATTTATCTAGTGAACAAGAAGACCGGGTCCCTAATGATTTTTTTTTAATGTTTTTATAACAGTTATACTGTAACATGTAAAAACCTAAAAGCTTGCCGAGGTCTATCTGACCCTGAAAGGAACGCTGATAAAAGGGAAAGGGCGTTTTAAGAGGATGTGAACTTAAGAATAGGGATCGGAAAACCATGGATATGACGCGTCGAACAGGAAGCAGGCTCGTCTCTCACCTCGGGATCTTCAGGAAATATGTTGTCAACAAGCCTCTTGTAACGGGGCCTGAAAGCCCCACAGCAACAACTACACACCCCTGAGAGAGAGCGAGAGAGAGAGAGAGAGAGAGAGAGAGAGAGAGAGAGAGAGATTACAATGGAAAAACATCAAACCCCAGGGGAAAAAGTCACTCGTGCGCAAGGGACTAAAATAAAGCGTTCGCATCACAACAAGACCTTGAGCAGTATTTAAAGACAAACACTTCAATGAAGCACCTTGTTTTGAATTGGCTCAATATAGGGGACATTAAACACTGAGGACTCCAATCAATATTAATCACTTAAAATGACTAAATCACCAGCACTAAAGGCCAGCGGTGCGGTCGAAATGCAGCTTCACACGGTGTAGATGTATGGCTAATTGGAAAACACAAACATGTATTGATGGATTGTTGTAGATGGATGGGCATGTGGAAGGATAAATGTATGAGTGGAAGAATGGAAGTATGGAAGGATGGATGGATGAGTGAGTGAGTGAATGAATAAATGTATGAGTGTAAATGGAAGGACAGATGGATGGATGAATAGGTGAGTGGATGGATGAGTGAGTGGACGGATGGATGCGTGAGTGGATGGATGGATGAGTGAGTGAGTGGATGGATGAGTGAGTGAGTGGATGGATGGATGAGTGGATGGATGCGTGAGTGGATGGATGAATGAGTGAGTGGATGGATGGATGGATGTGTGAGTGGATGGATGAGTGAGTGAGTGGATAGATGGATGGATATCCAATTCAATAGAACAGTTTGTTATATCTCCCTAGGCTCCTGAGTGGGGAAAAAGTCCACATTTATATCATTGCGTTTGTTTCAATAATAATATTGTTTGTTCCTGCCAGCTTTAAATATACGGTAGTGTTTCCCCTCCTTTAAAACAGCAACATCATCATTTTAATCTAAAGCCGCTTAGTAATTTCTCTCCGATACCAAAGACACCTTGAAAAATGCAGTTCTCTCTGATCTTTACTCATATTTGAAGATAAATGAGATTTTTGAATCTGGTCTGATTTTAAAGCCTTTCATAGCAGAATCTGGCTTGTTAAAGGTGTCGGACATCGCAGATCACAATCTTCTCATCATCAGGTCCTACCACAGTCGCAGGAGATTCTCAGTTAACATCAAAAACTTCTATTCATCTATTACTGCCACTGGCTGTGGTGTTCCTCAAGGATTTATATTAGAGCATGCTTTTTCCCCTTCATGGTTCATGCTTCCATTGGGAAACATCATCTCTCTTTTACTGTTATGCTGATGACACTCAGATCTCCTTTTAAAAACCAATCATCTGTTCTCACTGCAGAGTCTCAAAGCCTGCATTAGGGATGTCGTGGGCTGGATCGCTAACAGATATATTTAATTAAATGAAAACCTCTCTGGCCCATCCAAATCCAATAGTACTAGTAAGGTACGAATCCTTGGTGTATTTACACAGTAGCTGAGGTTATGAAACAGTCCTCCACTCGAAAGTTTAACTATTATGGCTGGATCGTGTTCATTTTGCACCGCACTTTGGTCAACTCCTGTTGTTTTATATGCGCATTACAAGTAAAATGACTTACTTACTTACCTAAACACGATGACCATTTTTGATTTGCTAAGAAAGTAAACATCTGTGCCTTTCACAGATTTATCAGCACAGCTACAACTCTTTTCAGCCAAGCAGACCGCTATACTGTTACATAATAGACAGCAACCATCCTTTCCTAGAGGTCATGTGATTCATAAAGAGAAATTTTAGAGGAATTCGGAAAACAATGATGCAATTTAAAGGCAATTTCTACAGAGCATCACTGCTTTATAGTTTGTTTGTACAGTTTTTGCATGAAAAGAGATGCAGTACATTTTCCATGCAAGTAGAAATACTGGACTAAGAACTACGCCTCAGTTTGTCACTAGGTTTACATTATCCTAATGTCAACAAACTCCCATAAAGGAGAGATGGATGGATGGATGGATGGATGGATGGAAACAGATTTTTGTTCAGAACAGCATAAATCAAGTCATTTGTTTAGATACATGTAGTATTTTTATCATATTGGATGGTTGGATGGATGGATGGATGGATGGATAAACGAGTGAGTGGATGGATGGATGAAAGATCTTTGTTCAGAACTGCATAAATCAAGTCATTCGTTTAGATACATGTAGTGATTTCCTCATATTGGGTGGATGGATAAATGTTTGAATGGGTGAATGGATGGGTGGATGAATAAATGGATAGACGAGTGAGTGGATGGATGGTTTCTGTTCAGAACCATATAAATCAAGTAATTTGATTAGATGCACGTAGTCTTTTCATCGTATTGGATGAGTGGATGGATAAATGTATGAGTGAGAGAATGACTGGATGGATGAATGGAAAGATGAGTGAGTGGATGGATGGGAAAGTGGATGGATAAATGTATGAGTGAGAGAATGACTGGATGGATGAATGGAAAGATGAGTGAGTGGATGGATGGGAAAGTGGATGGATAAATGTATGAGTGAGAGAATGACTGGATGGATGAATGGAAAGATGAGTGAGTGGATGGATGGGAAAGTGGATGGATAAATGTATGAGTGAGAGAATGACTGGATGGATGAATGGAAAGATGAGTGAGTGGATGGATGGGAAAGTGGATGGATAAATGTATGAGTGAGAGAATGACTGGATGGATGAATGGATGGATGGTTCTCTAAAACAGCCCTCTTTATAGAACAGGTTAAAGATGGCAGCAACACAAACCAAACCGTGTTTCACCTACATACGACCTTGAGCAAAGTTGTGAAATGTGCTAGTCGTCATCTCTGCTATCTCTCACATCCCTGTTGACGTGAAGGAAAAAATCATTTCCAGTCGACTGGCTGACTCTCGTCAGCAACAATGAGTCGGGTCTGTCCCTTCAGACTGGCTCTAAGCAGACCTGGGAACATCTACATGTCCAACGCAGCTCCATTCAGAGGGAATTCGTTACAAAAATATAATATAATATATTTTAGATAGAGTATTTAGTAAGACAGAGAGAACACTGATGGGGTTTGCAGTCTTCTCTCTACGCTACGTCACTAAGGAGGACCCTGAGGGAGCGTCTTTCAGAAAGTGCTCAGTGCACAACGCTACAAAGCCTGCGTCTGCTGTTCTATTTTAACACCGCGGATGAAATATTCACCTCCTCACCCCACTTCACTCACCTACTTCATATTAACGAATATATATTAAATGCCCAGTATTATTGTATTTGTCTTATTTTAGGTGTCTATTCGTACCCCCACCCCCCACCCTCGTCTTGCGTTACTTGCTAACCGTCTTCTCAACGGAGGAAGAAAGAAAGAGGATAAAACGTTGGGAGAGCAGCTGGAGGATCAGTGAAATCTTTACTCAGAGATCATGGAGATTTTTGTGTTCAGGAAACAAATAGTGTGGTTCATTTGCCTCTTTGCAGCAGGACTGGCTCATCTTCGGGCTCGTTTCAATCCTCTTTTAAAAAGAGCTTTGTGTACCGTCCCAAACGGCACACATAATCAACCAGTAATTAAAAATGTAGGCAGCTAGACATCTTTTTCCATAGTTAAGAAAACATGCAAACATGCTGAAATCTGATTCTGGAAGCGAGAGTATGCAGCGTGGAAGGTCACGTCCATCAGTGCCTTACTTATAGCTCAAAGACAGGGCTTCTTTGGATGTAGGACGCGATGTCTATAGCAGTGTGTGTGAGGTTTTCCAGGCTGATAATGACCCAGGAGTTGAAGTACCACTGTC
Source organism: Ictalurus furcatus (assembly GCF_023375685.1). Lineage (NCBI taxonomy): Eukaryota > Metazoa > Chordata > Actinopteri > Siluriformes > Ictaluridae > Ictalurus > Ictalurus furcatus. Next base: position 17,190,295 of record NC_071279.1, read on the forward strand.
AAGACTCCAAACTAGCTGTGAGAGCCAGTCCCGAAAATGGCCCGAGTGGGAGTGTATCGTGACGAGGAACCAGCTGGACCAAGTGCACTCACAGATCTGGTCACGACGGTATTCTGAGAACTCGGTACAGATATCACCTTTTCTAAGCGCATGTATAAATCGCCCTTTTCCGAACACATCTTGTGCCAGCTTTAACTGTAATATTAAATCTCAACAAGGCCAGCTATACTTTAACACGTGAACGCAGTTCATACCATCCAGGGTGCATCGCTAAATTGTGCTCAGTGCTCCCAGGATGAAGCCTTTACTGACTGATGGATGGGTGGATGAGCAGAAAGAAGGAAGGATGGATGGATGGATGGATGGATGGACGAAACACATTTCTGTTCAGAACTGCATAAATCAATTAATTTTATTAGATACATGTAGTATTTTCCTCATAACTGATGGGTGGATGGATGGGTGAGTGAGTGTACAGATGGATGGATAGATGGATGGATGGGTGAGTAGACGGATGAGCAATGGATGGATAAATGTATGAGTGAAAGGATGGATGAACGGATTGATAGTTGGATGGCTGAGTGGATGGATGAATGAATGGAAAGATGAGTGAGTGGATGGATAAATATATGAGTGAGTGCATGGATGGATGGATGGATAGATGGATGGGTGAGTATGCATGGATGGATGAATAAATGAGTGAGTGGATGTATAAACGCATGAGTGGATGGATGAGTGAGTGGATGGATAAATATATGAGTGAGTGCATGGATGGATGAATGAGTCAATGGATGGATAGATGGGTGAGTGAGTGCATGGGTGGATGGGTGAGTGTATGCATGGATGGATGAATGAGTAAGTGAGTGAATGGATTGATAAATATGAGTGAGTGGATGGATGGATGGATGAATGAATAGATAGATGAGTAAGTGGATGGATAAATGTTTGAATGGGGTGAGTGGATGGATGGATGGATGGATGGATGGATGAATAGATAGAGGAGTAAGTGGATGGATAAATGTTTGAATGGGGTGAGTGGATGGATGGATGGAAGGATGGATGAATAGGTAGAGGAGTAAGTGGATGGATAAATGTTTGAATGGGGTGAGTGGATGGATGGATGGATGGATGGATGGATGAATAGATAGATGAGTAAGTGGATGGATAAATGTTTGAATGGGGTGAGTGGATGGATGGATGAATAGATAGAGGAGTAAGTGGATGGATAAATGTTTGAATGGGGTGAGTGGATGGATGGATGGATGGATGGATGAATAGATAGAGGAGTAAGTGGATGGATAAATGTTTGAATGGGGTGAGTGGATGGATGGATGGATGGATGGATGGATGAATAGATAGAGGAGTAAGTGGATGGATAAATGTTTGAATGGGGTGAGTGGATGGATGGATGGATGGATGGATGAATAGATAGAGGAGTAAGTGGATGGATAAATGTTTGAATGGGGTGAGTGGATGGATGGATGGATGGATGGATGGATCAATAGATAGAGGAGTAAGTGGATGGATAAATGTTTGAATGGGGTGAGTGGATGGATGGATGGATGGATGGATGGATGAATAGATAGAGGAGTAAGTGGATGGATAAATGTTTGAATGGGGTGAGTGGATGGATGGATGGATGGATGGATGGATGGATGAATAGATAGATGAGTAAGTGGATGGATAAATGTTTGAATGGGGTGAGTGGATGGATGGATGGATGGATGGATGAATAGATAGAGGAGTAAGTGGATGGATAAATGTTTGAATGGGGTGAGTGGATGGATGGATGGATGGATGGATGGATGAATAGATAGAGGAGTAAGTGGATGGATAAATGTTTGAATGGGGTGAGTGGATGGATGGATGGATGGATGGATGGATGAATAGATAGAGGAGTAAGTGGATGGATAAATGTTTGAATGGGGTGAGTGGATGGATGGATGGATGGATGAAAGAGATTTCTGTTCCGAACTGCGTAAGAGAGTTCATTTGTTTAACTATATGTAGTACTGCATTTGCAGTGCAGTGAGATAAAAGTATGCTTTTCACACACAGGAGAAAAACTGCACCATAAAACACACCCAGATCAGACATTACATCATTTATAGCTGAGAAAGTAAAGAGGTCAAACATAAATTCTGCTCGAGCAGTGAATCTTTACAGCATGACCTGATTATTAGGTTGTGAAACGCACTGGATTCAGTACAGCACACATGAAAGTCAGCATTCATACATTTTACTTTGTGCTTGCTAAACTGTTTAAAAAAAAAAAAAAGCTTTTAGTAGCTTTTAATCAAAACCAAATTTTACCATCAATTTTATCCTCCTGTTGCTCTACTACTCACACCGAGAGAGAGAGAGAGAAAGATGAGAGACAGAGGCCGCGAGACAGAGAGTGGAATAGTGAGAAATTATATATGTGTGTGTGTGTGCGCGGAGAGTTGCTGGGCACAGAGGTGTCCTATGACTAATACAGTCGTGTATGTGCTCTGAGTTCATCTCCAATCTGGCTGGTAACGAGGACAGATTCAGGATGGCTGTGTATCTGTGGGTGTTATGCTACACCAAACCACCTGCAGTGAGAAAACGGGATTTCACAGACCGGTAAAATTAGCGTTGTTCCTGCAGTAACAGCTCGAATGACCCAGCACTCGTTCTATGAACATCTATCAATAATAACAAGTGACATTTTTGAAAGTTTATTTCACGTTAAAATGCTCATGCCTTCATCTGGTCACCTGCGGCACCCCAAATGACCACGAGGGTGCCAATACTTTAACAATAACCGCGAGAATATGGATTGCATACTTTAGCAGACATACAGTACATTTGGCATAATTTTGCCGTTCCTGAATGTCAGACAATGCTTTACTGGGTGTTAAAGTGCATTACGTATTCTTCTATACCCTATGTAGTGAGTATACACAGTAAATAAGAGGAAATTCGGGATTCAGCCCCACGTGATAGTGGATAGTGGATGTTATCCGGATCTCAGGTAAGAAATGTTAAATTTTATGATTCAAAAAAATAATGATCCAGCCAGAGACATAAATCAGGACGTTTTTGTAACGACTGCCGTTGACCAATCAACGACCAACACTGTTTCTAGCTGTGGAGCCGTGTTACACAAACATCCTAACTCAGGATTGCTTAATAATCGATTCAGCATAATTATACTCTGTTATAGCCAAACCCTAGTTTATCCTTTCCCAGAACTTGGTTAACATGCTAAATGTATTATTATGTATGAGTGAAAGGATGGATGCATTTGAGTGAGTGAGTGACTGAGTGAGTGGATAAATGTGTGAATGAGTAGATAGCTGGCTGGGTATGTGGGTGGATGGATGGATGGATGGATGGATGGATAGATGCATGAGTGAGTTGATGGATAGATGAACGAGTGAATGGAATGATGGATAGAGAAGTGAGTGGATGGATGGACGAGTGAGTGGACTGATAGATGGATGAGTGAGGGGATGGATGATGGATGGATGGATGGATATATGCGTGAGTGGATGGATAGATGGATGGATGGATGGATGAGTGAGTGGATGGATGATGGATGGATGGATGGATATATGCGTGAGTGGATGGATAGATGGATGGATGGATGGATGAGTGAGTGGATGGATGATGGATGGATGTATGATGGATGGATGGATGTATGAGTGAGTGAGTGGATGGATGATGGATGGATGTATGATGGATGGATGGATGTATGAGTGAGTGGATGGATGATGGATGGATGAGTGAGTGAGTGGATGGATGATGGATGGATGTATGATGGATGGATGGATGATGGATGGATGGATGTATGAGTGAGTGGATAGATGTATGAGTGAGTGGATGGATGTATGATGGATGGATGGAGAGTGGATGGATGGACGGATGTATGAGTGAGTGGATGGATGTATGAGTGAGTGGATGGATAGATGGATGGATGGAGAGTGGATGGATGATGGATGGATGGATGTATGAGTGAGTGGATGGATGATGGATGGATGGATGTATGAGTGAGTGGATGGATGGATGTATGAGTGAGTGGATGGATGTATGATGGATGGATGTATGAGTGAGTGGATGGATGGATGGATGGATGGATGTATGAGTGGATGGATGGATGGACAGTGGATGGATGGATGGATGGATGGACAGGGTTGTGAAACATGTAGCAGCACGCAGAAGACACTGAGCTCTATGATCATCAGCCACTCATTCCATCAACAGCAGCAACATTAAAGACAAACAGAAATAAAGTCAGAGAAGTACAAGAGCTCATAAGACAGGAGAGCGCCGAGATCTTCACAGCATATACACGTCGTACACAGTGGACCCTCTGCATGCTTGCATAGTGAAGGATCTGGATCTGGATCTGTCTCGGCTTAACCACGTCACAAACTGCATGCGCTCTACTCGAGACTCGGTCCGTCTCCTGCGCACACAAACACTACAGACTTCACACGCGTTGATTCCCCGGAAACGTACACAACCATTCAGACACACACGAGTCACAGTCGTCCTTTTTCTATGAAACGATAATCATATAAAAGCTCTGATGACCCGCTCGCTCCCGATACTGATCCGATCCACTGAAACTGAGAGGAGTCACAGGTATGATGGAGTCATGCTTCAACCCTTAGCTGAGAATAAATAATAAACTAATATCCAGCCTATATGCATTTTATGGTCATGTGACCTACTTACGATCAAGTGCGACAAACCCGACGACGAGTGGTTTTAATAAAAAGTCCAACGCTGGTATTAAAAGATGAGTTAGAAGATTAGTTCTCCCACCATCAATTCCAGCCCATGAACACAAAGCTCCGCCCCCAGAACCTACAGCAGTTCAATTAAGAGACTAAGACAGTCACGACATCGCTTTCAAGCGCGCTCGGACATTCGCCGAGTCGTAACGGCTCGTCGTGATTCACGAGGATGTTCACGAGTGCCGTCCTTTTCCTGACTTCCCCGTCCCGTACTTTCGCAGCGATGCCTGTTGATTTTAGCTCTCCTCGTGTTCGACGCACGTGAATCGAAGACGGCTTTGACTCGACGCGCGTCGTGATGACGTCACGTGCCGCGTCTCGGCCCGGATCCGCGGGAAAACTGCGGTCATTTAGAAGAACTCCGAGTGTTGCGGAGTTTGCTCGACTTTGCGTTCGTTTCTGCGACCGCGGGATCCCGGAGGGACCGACCGCGTCCCGTCTCTGTAGACCTGTCTGTAATGACCACAGACGCTCTCTCGCAGCATCATTTAAACACGTTTTGAAAACTTATCCTGTCTGAATACTACTTTACAGTCTTTACGGCAATTCAGAGCTGTGTTCAAATATGATCAGGCAATCCAGTCTAATCTAGAGAATCATACGCGCCGGCGCTTTCATCGCTTGCACCTCGTGACGAATCCTGAACGATGAACCCCGACACGTCTAAATCTTTGGAGACGATTCCCTTCGGCTTACGGTGCAGAAACGGATTCCTGTACTTCCTGTAGGATAATGAGAAACCTGCGAGTGAAATAAACAACACTGATTATGCTTTTAGCTGTGCGAGTAATAACCCCATGCAGATGCGTGCCAATAAAAATCGATCACTGTGACGGCTTTTATCGCCTGCGTCGCGTCAGCGCGGTGAGAGTTTTCAAATTCAGTTCCGTGCTGATGTTAGTGTTTAACCTGAAACGCCAGCAGACCCGAGTTCAGATCATAAGCACACGATAGGGAAAGTCTAGAAGACGCTAAACATGCGAAAAGTGAGGTTTCACATCCGGTTCTTTTTGGAGTATTTTACCAACGCCGTGATTTATTTTCCTACAACAGAACACCTCCGAATGTTTTATCCCTTGCATGAGATGGTGTAAATTAAGATGTAGGGATTGTCAGGACGGGGTTCTACATCCAGATATTATGCAAATTTTGACTGGAGGGACTATAAATAAATAAATAAATAAATAAATAGAAATCAGGAAAAAAGGTTATGTATTTGTTTTAGTTGGTGACGTATGAAGTGTAATGGAAACAGGGGTTTGTTTGGAGGTGAATGCGATGTTTCAGAGTTATACCTCGAAATACAGTGGTGCTTGAAAGTTTGTGAACCCTTTGGAATTTTTTTGTATTTCTGCATGAACGTGATCTAAAACATCTTCAGATTTTTACACACAAGCTGTGAAAGTAGATAAAGAGAACCCGATTTAACAAACGAGACAAAAATATTACACTCCGTCGTTTATTTATTGAGGGAAATGATCCAGTGTTACGTATCTGTGAGTGGGTAAAAGCATGTGAACCTTTGCTTTCAGTATCTGGTGTGACCTCCTTGTGTGGTAAACGTTCGGGGTCACCGTTGATCGGAACCGCACGTCGGCTCGGGGGAGTTTTATCCCGTTCCTCAGGACAGAACAGCTTCGGCTCTGGGATGTTGGTGGGTTTCCTCACATGAACTGCTTTTAGAAAATTCTAAAAAGGTTCACAAACTTTCAAGCACAAGAAGCACCGTATGTAGAAATAAATAAATACATAAAATAACACGTGCGGTTTGGAAACGCGCGGCAAGCCGAGGAACTGACGCTCTTCTTGATCTAATTAAAAGAAGCGACAACAAACGGCACTGATCCTGAGCAGATATGAACGTCGTGTTAATAAACCTCTCCGTTACACAGCCGTCGCGTCTCTTTCCTCGTCGCACAAACCGCTCCGCTATTCCACAACCGCTTTTAAAACTGCGTCTGAAAGGAACCCCGGCTTGTACTTTTCTCGGGTTCGTGCAAACCTTCCACCTCCGCTCGTTAAAGAGAGAGCGGATGAGCAGTGGTAGGAATGCACTCCAGGAAATGAACAGATGAGGGAGAGAAAGCAGGAGAGGACGTGAGGAAGGGACGGAAAGCTCGTCAGAAAAAGGGAGTTCAATTTAATTAAGTGCACTGCTGCTGAAGCAAACCTGACTCACTGCCTCATTCCTCTGCATGAGGAAAAACAGTCTCGCAGATCAGCAGTTCTCTCCGTACGACTGCACAATTAACCCGGAATCAGCTCAGCGTTAGCTCAGCTTACGTAGCGCTAACCCAACCCTAGCGGACTACTATTAACCCTGTTAACTACTCTCCAGCTCCCTACTCACCATTTGACTTTACTTGCAACTCGGTTTATTTATTTAACAAAAACTTGGTAATGCAAAATAGGTGGGAGGGGCATCCTCTCACTCCCCCGTCAATCACGGCGATTCTAGCCAATCGTGAGCGTGTGTGAGCTCGTGTATGAGGAAGATGGCCGACAGCACTTTTCGCCGAGCGTGTTACTCTATTGAGACCAACGAACGAAAAGCTTTTAACGCTTCACCGTTATCCAGTCCGTACAGGATTTCGTAGAGCTCAGTTTTTGCGGTCGGAAAGTTTTTTTGTGCGGAAAACGACTTGAATTGGCATGAAATTGTTTCGCACGGTGATGTTTGCTGGTAAATGAGACCTTTTAGCTGAACTCGTGTTCGACGCGCGTGGAGCGGAGAGGGTTTCGGGTGAATATGCGCTGCGATGACGGTCACACGACGCGTCTTGGCCGGAATCCGCGGAAAAACTGCGTTCATTTTGAAAAACTCTTGCTCGATTTTGCGTTCGTTTCTGCCAATCCTGGAGGGAGCGCTTAATGGAACACTTTGAAGTGTTGGGGTTCGTGGTGGCGTTTTCGTTAGGAAAATCCGCTGAAACGCTTTAACCGGCAGATCATCGCTCTAGAAACTCAGCGATACTCTTTCACGCTGATCTTCAGAGTGTTTCAGCATGAACAAGGTCTTCAGGACGCTCAAAGCTTCGGGTAAGTAATTCCCGAAACAGCCGGTAAGGACCGAGTCTGAAACAGAAGCGTGATTATGGAGTGTTGGAGCTTGATTACGGTGAGAAAACAAGCGGCGTGTGTGAGGGGTTTTTTTTTTTCTTTTTTCTAAATAACCTCGCACTCGCTCACCTGCTGTCCTACATTAACACGTCCGTCTTATTCCACTACGTTAATACGTTTCAGTCACACTAGTAAGCTCTGTACGCAGAGTATTTCCTCTGAGCTTTTCTCCTCTGAATCTTGCTGTAAACACGAGAACGTCTTTCGCTTCTTTTCCCTTTAAGAATGTAAACAAACCCACCTACGCGTAAACCCGCAGTCCGAACGCATTAGTGTGATTGGGTCACATCAGGAGAGAGAGAGAGAGAGGGGGATGGAGAAAGGGACGGGGGGGGGGGGGGTCGAGAGAAAGTGAGTGAGAGAGGGAGAGTGAGAGAGTGAAAGCATGAGAGAGAGAGAGAGAGAGAGAGAGAGAGAGAGAGAGAGAGGGAGAGAGAGAGGGATCGAAAGAGGGAGGGGGAGAGAGAGAGAATGAGAGAGCATGAGAGACAGAGAGAGAGGGATCAAGAGAGAGAGAGGGGGAGAGAGAGAGAGAGAGGGATTGAAAGAGGGAGAGAGAGAGAGGGAGAGAGAGAGACAGAGAGGGAGAGAGAGACAGAGAGGGACAGAGAGGGAGAGAGAGAGAGAGAGAGAGAGAGAGGGAAGGAGAGGGATCAAGAGAGAGCGAGAGAGAAGGAGAGAGGGAAGGAGAGGGAGAGAGAGGGATCGAGAGAGAGAGAGAGAGAGAGAGGGAAGGAGAGGGATCAAGAGAGAGCGAGAGAGAAGGAGAGAGAGAGAGAGAGAGAGGGATCGAGAGAGAGAGAGAGAGAGGGAAGGAGAGAGAGATCGAGAGAGAGAGAGAGAGAGAGGGAAGGAGAGAGAGATTATATGGTGCCCTTCAGCGCTGTTACGTAAGAGACATCCTGAGCCCCACTTCCTGCTATTTTTACATGAAAGTGAAGCCGAACATCTGCAGGTTTATCCTGCAACTACACCAACTCCCAAACACAGACACTCTTCATTACTTATTCATTACAGCGCCATAAACATAACAATAATCCTAAAGGGGAAAAAAAAAAGTTTGTGTCCCCTATTATAGAAGGAATAAAGCACTACTTTTTATCCTTTTAAAAGCTACGTATAATGAGGCTGAAATTCCATTAAACAAGTTTGTAGGTTTTTATTTATTTATTAAAGAACACGTCATACTTCTTATCCGTTTATAGCTACACTTAAAGAGGACCTATTATGCCCCTCTTTACAATATGTAAGATAAGTCTCAGGTGTTTCAGCTCAAAATACCCCACAGGTTATTTATTACACCATGCTGTAAATGCCCCTTTCTGAGTGGAAGCAAAAACACGCGGTTTTCGTGTGCGTCACTTTAAATGCAAATGAGCTGCTGCTCTCCGCCCCCTTTCCAGAAGAGGGCTGTGCCTTCACAGCTCGTGCTTCGGATACTACGGCAACAACCGTAGGCGGGTGAAAGTACACGTTGTTCGCGAGCAGCCGATGAAGACCAGAGGCGGGGGTTTTTCTTACAAACCAACGTAGGTTAGAACAGGAAGTAAAGTCTGGAATCACTAACGACTCGATTCAGCTGTTCAGAATCGAATCCTTCGTTTGGGAGTCGATAACTCCGTTTGGCGTGCGCGTTGATTTTTGAAACTTTGCAGACGCTTTTACATTCACAAACCGCTCCGTATATAACACGCTACATGAAAGGTCATATCTGAAAAAGCATGATAGGTGCACTTTAATACTGTGGAACGTCCGCGTTCTGTTCTCTCTTACGTCATAGCAGATATAAACAGTAGCTCTCTCGCCAGCCTCTCCGTTTTCTCCCATTGTTTGAGGTTAAGAAGACGAGAAAGTCCTCTATCCTGATGCTTTACAAACAGAAAGCTACATCATATTGATGACTATACGTTCTTCGTTTTTTTTTTTATCCATTTATTATTATGTAGCGCAGTAGATTTCCTATAAGACACTGTCCGGCACGACCGCAATACATGTCTGATGGAAATGAACTACTTATATGTTATAACGCGTGAAAGACACTTATTATACGTCGTTCGTCCTTATATTTCACAACATGGAAATATACCAGGTCATAAACGACCAACATGAGGGTCATCGGAGAATCACGAAAACGCCACAATCGTCAAGAGAGCAAAACTGGCCGTGTTCTCCGGGTAGGAGGGGCTTACTCTCTCTCCCCTGTCAATCATAGGTCAATCCTTTGGGTGTATGAGCTCACGTATGAGGAAGAGGGCAGACAGCGCTTTCCTCCGAGTGCGTTATCGGGTCCCTCCAGGGTTTAGCGATTTCTCGATCGCAGAAATGAACGCAAAATCCACACTTACAATTTTTCAAAACGACTGCAGATTTGGGCCGAGACACGTCACGTCATCGCGACACACGTTCGGCCAAAACGCGTCTCCGATTCACGTCTGTCGAACACGAGTACAGCTGAAAGGTCTCGTTTACCAACAGACATCGCTGTGAAAGACTATTTCGTGCAATTGCAGTAGTTTTCCACAATAAAAAAAAAGATTTAAAAACGCACTTGATGTGAGAGATTTAGCCGAGACTAAATTAGATAGAAAATGCAGGAAAATAATAATAATAATAATAAAAAATAATAATAATAATAATAATAATAATAATATATACATTTCTAATAAAATTACATTCAAATTTATTCAGCATTCTTACGTAATGACGTAATATTATGTAAATATTATTCACGCTATGTAAATAATATTCGAAATGATAGTATTTGTGTACACATTTGTTCTGACCGCTCTAATACGTAGGAGTCGACTAATCGTGATGGTTTTTGGACGGATGGAAATGATATCATCGGGTTTTTAATCGCAGTAAGTGATCATACCGGAGAAGGAAAAAAATCCCAAGCGAAATGAATCGTGAGATATTTGGAAATTCCCCACCAGAAACATTCATTGGAAATAATCCAGTTAAATTTTATTTATTTTTTTTTTTAAATCAATACGATAAACTACGAGAGCGTTTAGATGTGGCTGTTATGACGGCGTGAATGGAAATCTTTTTCAAAATCTGTACGGAATAAACGTTGTACATGGAGGGCTTTATTTTTATTCAAATAATTAGAATTTTTGTATATAATGTACATATCGTGATGCTGCGCTGAGTGAAAGGCGCTTAAGGGCGTCACGCTGCCGCGTTCAGGGTTTTACAGAAACCTCACACGCTGACAAAAGCGTAACCGGCGATGAGTCATCACGGCGTCATCACCGTCACGTCTGCGCTCCAAATCGTGGCGTATCGTGACGTCGCACGATGAGCCTGCTGAGTCGGTCAAACCTCTGAAACCCGGAGAAATCGATACCGACCCACGTCCGGTGCTGTACGTCAGCCCGAAGTGTGACCAATCACGTCATCTGGAGCAGAAGTTCCTCGGCGTGCTTTCCAGCAGAGCGTGAATAGACCGACGTCTGTGAGGAATTTCATCTGACCGGACGAGAGAGAAGCTCCGTCTGAGAGCTGCGCATCATCACCAGCACACTGCAGGTCCCTCGTGTAAACGTGTGTGAAGGACACGAGAGCGAAAAAAAGTGTGCGGACAAGAGATGACCTTGTGCATACAGATATGATTTTAATCCTTCTCTCTCGCTCTCTCACACACACACACACACACACACACACACACAGAAAGACAGAACTGCAGTCCTTACCGTACATGGACAGAAGAGACCGTAAAGATGCTCTTTCCTCGTCCTACCCTGCAGCTTCTCTGATGCAGCTACAGCGATGATCACGTACACACACACACGCTCACGAGCAGCTCTCTTCCATCAACACACACACACACACACGCGCGCACGGAGAAAAACAGCCTCAATCTCACACACTCAGATGCGTGCAGAGGGAAATGATAAGCGAGGCATGATGACCTTGGCTTTCCCTGACTGCGCTCCCGAGTGCTGGAAAAAAAAAATGCTGATTATCCACACGGCAGAACACACCTCCTGTACACCAATCAGCTCTCGAGGGGGGAGGCAAAGGGGGGGCGGAGTCAAGCGTTAGAGAAACAGACGCTCCTCCTACTTTCAGAGCTATTCCTGCCCCCTCCTCTTATCCCCCCCCCCCACAGGAAGCGTCATCATTTATTATCAGTCATTCCTCATCCTCAATCTCCCTGTGGGTTTTATATCGCTCTCTCTCTCTCTCTCTCTCTCTCTCTCTCTCTCTCACACACACACACACACACACAGAGAGAGAGAGAGAGAGATAAAAACGTGTCCACACACACAGGAAGGGTTTTAAACAAATCCCTAGCAGAGATCACGTACAATCCGGTCCATAAATATTTGGACGTCGACAAAGTTATTGGCATTTCAGCTTGGAATGCAAACTCAAAACTTTCAGCTTTTAATTCGAGGCTATTTTACGTCCAAATCGAGTAAAAAGTGGTGGAATTACAGCGCTTTGTATATGCGACCCACCCCACCCCCACAACCCTTTTTTTAAATTTTTTTATTTAAGGGACCAAAAATAATTGGACAACTGGCTGCTCAGCTGTTCCATGGCCAAGTCTGTGTTATTCCCTCATTTACTTCACTTACCAAAGGTTTAGAGCTGATTTCAAGTGTCACGTCCATATTTGGAATCTGTTCCTGTTAACTCTCAATGTCAAATCCATAGAGCAGTCAGTGCCTGTGATGCAAGCCATCATTAGGCTGAATAAACATAAAAATAAAAAAATAAAAAACAACAACCACAACAACAAAAAAAATCCCATCAGAAAGGCCAAATCAACTATTTTGTACATAAAAAAAAACAAACAGTTCAAAACAGTTGGCCAGATGAAGACGACCCTCCAGGAGATAGGCGTATTTGTGTCAAAGTCAATAATCAAGAGAAGACTTCACCAGAGTAAATACGATGGGTTTACTACAACGTTTAAATGATTGGTAAGCCTCAAAAACAGGATGAGAGTTTGTTTTTTTTGTTTTTTTTTTAAAAAAAAGCCTGTATATTTCTGGATGAGATGAGATGAAGATGGAGCAGAATGATGGGGGAATAGAAGATTATGGAGAAGGGAAGGAACTGCTCACCTCAGCAGACCACCTCATATTATAGCATGGGCGTGTACCAATGCCGATGGAACTGGTTCCCTTGTATTTATTGATGATGTGACTGCTGACTAAAGCAGCAGGATAAAATGTCAAGGGCTATATTATCTGCTCATGTTTAGCTAAATGCTTCAAAACCTATTGGACGGCGCTTCACAGTGCAATCAGACAACAACCTGAAGCATGCTTGGAAAGCAACCCTTCTTTTTGAAGCAACCAAGTTGAAATGTTCTGCAATGGCCTGACCCGAATCCAACTGAACTGCGGTTCACTCGCTGAAGGGAAAACAGCTCAAGAACAAGCAGGAAGTGAGGACAGCTGCAGTTAAGGTCTGCCAGAACACCACCAGGGAAGAAACCCAAAGTCTGGTGATGTCCATGGTTCCCAGAAATCAGGCAGTCATCGACTGAAAAGGATTTGAAACCAAAGATTAAAAATGACTTTCATTTATGATTATTAGTTTGTCCAATTACTTTTAGTTCTTTAAAAATGGTGTAATAAGCGCTGTAATTCCTGCCTGAAGTCTGGAACCCATGGACATCACCAAATGTTGAGTTTCCTCCCTTGAGATGCTTTGCCAGGCCTTTACTGCACCTGCCTTCGATTGCTGCTGGTTTGTGAGTCTTTCCGCCTTCAGTTTTGTCTTCTCAGTAAGTAGAAAGCGGATTGAGGTTTGGATTGGATTGAGGTTTGGATTGGATTGAGGTTTGGATTGGATGGAGGTCGTTGGACATTTAAGAACATTTCATTTCTTTGCCTTAAGAAGGTCTTGGGTTAGTTTCGTGGTATGTTTGGGTTATTATTCATCTGCACTGTGAGACTGTCATCAGTTTTGCGGCATTTGTCTGAATCTGATCTGAAAGTAAAGCTCTATACACTTCAGAATTCATCCTGCTTCTTCTATCAGCAGTCACATCATCAATCAACACCTGTGCCTCAGTTCCATGGGCAGACATACATTCCCATGCCATAACACTGCCTCCACCACGTTTGACAGATGATGTGGTATGCTTTGGATCATGAGCCCTTCCTTTCCTTCTCCTTAAACTAAGTTAACCTTGTCTCAGAACAGGCTTTATCTAATCGGACCTTTCTGCTCGAGTGTTACCAGCGGTTTGCATCTTGACGTAAACCCTCTGTATTCATGAAGGCGTCTCTTGACTGTAGACATTAACAGGCATACGCCTCCTGATACTTCCTCCAGAGTGTTCTTGACTTGGGTAGATGTTGTGAAGGGGTTTTTCAGTCTCTCCTATCTCTCGGATAGTTCGGTTTTGTTTTGTTCTCCTTCGCTTGCATCGACATCTCTTTGGGCAGCATATTGAGCGTTCTCATGAACAGCTACCAAATGCAAATTCAATGCTTGGAACCTGCTCTTGACCTTTTATCTCCTTAATATGTCGTGAAATAATGAGGAAACAGGCCGCACCTGCCAATGAATCAGAGGCAAAATTACTGTCCAAATACTTATGGACCTGACTGTATATGTCTGGCCCGTGTAGGCTAGTTCACCGCTTAGTATCATTTAGCCTCTGACAGGACACCAAGCCATTAGGATCTTCTTACACCATTTCATAATGTTAGTTCGGCTAAATAGCACTCACTGTCTTCTAGCGGAAGTCCCATGGCAATAAGTGGAGAACATTTTAGCTAACGGCAATCCGATTCTGAACAGATGACAAACTAATCGGATCATTATAGAGTACCGCACGCGGTCACGTCATGCATGAACATGCGAGAAAACACATACACTAGGCAGTGTGCGATGTGAAGAGAAAACACCACAACTCGTATCCAAACACTGGAGGGCACAAACACAACGTGCTGCCTCAGACACCAGCTTAGAGCAGGACAACGACTATGTCTACCTGCGGACCTGATCCGGCTCCTCCCACACGGGCCGAGTCAAGTGTTGGTTACGTATTAGGCTTATAAGTGGAGTTGGACGAGATCCAGCTCAACCCACTGGACTTTTGGACCATCTGGGAATTTATGTACTCATTCGTGTCTGTATAGAAAGTCGTCCTCTCACCACCGGGCGGCTGTGGCTCAGGTGGTAGAGCGGGTTACCGGTTCGAGTCCCGGCCCACATGACTCCACATGGCGAAGTGTCCTTGCGCAAGACGCTGAACCCCAAGCGCCTTGCATGGCAGCTCTGCTACCATTGGAGTGTGTGTGTGTGTGAACAGGTGAATGAGAACCAGCGTAAAGCGCTTTGTAGAACCGCTAAGGTTAAAAAAAGCGCTATATAAGTGTGTTTACTACTTTCCCGTTGTTACCATAGAAACGATAACGTATTAGAACGAGCATATCAATATAAACCTGTGCTCTGGAGCTATAATACGCTACTGAAGATTCATCAACACCTTCTGACCAATCAGAATCGAGAATTCGACCACGCTGTAGAATTAAAGGGTAAGTAAGACCACTTCCGTACAGCCTCAGTGTATCTATTTTTAGTTTCCACGACAGGAACATAAACGGAATTTGAACCATTTCCGCTCAGCAGAGAGAACCGATTCGGCAGAAAGTCCCAGGAGAGACGCTCGGATGGACAAAACATCTCACTGTGATGCAGCGACGACTCGATTTTACCCACATGTAAGGACCAGTATGTAGTGTTCAGTGCAGTCGTGTGTGTGTGTGTGTGTTAAGACCGGACAATCTGAACACTCGTGATAAATCATGTCACAGTATATAGTTCTGAAATATCATGGGGGTTTTTTGTGTTTTGTTTTTTAATCTTTTTTGTTTTTTAATGATGCATATCGTCATAAGCATCGAGTTCACAGCAACATGATGTTTCAGAGACGGTGACGATCCTATAGCCGGGATCAGTACTGCGTCCGATATCGGCACAAGACGGGGGGGGCGGGGGGGTGGAGCATGAATTTGATCCAATCCTGAAACAAATCGGAGGATTTGAAATTGGAAAATTATATTTTTTGGAAATGTTTCCATATAAAAGAGACGACTGTAATTTTTAAATTATACACACACACACACACACACACACACACACACACACACACACTATTATTTTTTACTATAATGCAAAAAAAAAAAAAAGATCAATTGATAAATGATATGCTGTGATTACTGCCATGCTTTAGTTTAGCGATGTATTTTTAAGTGCTTAGTTTAAAAATAATAATAATTTTAAAGTTTAATCATTTAAAAGATTTATCGTTCATAGGGCGTGTGCTGGGTCATTCTGAACGTTACTAGTAAATAATTAGTTACTAATCACGTTACAAAGAACACATTTTTGAACAAAAAAAAAAAAATATATATATATATATATATATATATATATAAATAATTTAAATAAAATTTTAAAAAACATATTAGATAAGTTTCAGTATCATGTTTTTATATCTTTTTAGGGATCAAATATCCACACAAGGGTAGGAAGGCTATCTGACAGTTATGACCTGGAATTTGGTGAATTCCAACCAAATGTTTGTTTGTTTGTTTGTTTACAAAAACTTAAATATTTTAAAAGCCGAAACGGTTTCCTTTTATTTACTGATGATGAGGTTAGGTTTAGATTTATTTGTCCGTATCGTGCTGACATGACTATTTCAATAGAAGGTCCACACAAGGGTAGTAATGATAGCTAGACAAACGTGTGTGTGTGTGTGTGTGTGTGTGTGTGTGTGTGTGTGTGTGTAAGAACAAAGTGTCGAGGCACATAAAGGAGCTCTTACCACGGGCCTGGCGATGATCCAGCCAGCTCCGGCAATCCAGTGCCAGCCTGTGTGTGGTATGGGGCTCGAGAGCGGGCGTCGGCGCAAGCATCCTCGCTTTTTACACTTAAAATCACTAGCACGACGACATCCAGGCTGTAAATAACGAACGGAACGGGTTTACACACCTGTAAAATGTCTAGTGGCAGGTGTGTAAAGGAACTGACGGAAATCCACGGTGCATACGCGAACTGCTCGAACTTTTTAAAGAAACAGTCCACAAGCAGCACCAGGGTTTAAAATCTGCTACACCGACACAGCGCTAAAACTCAACATGAAGCAGAAAAACTTTTCAGCCTCCAGAAAGAGCAGCGTCCCTGAGCGAAGTCTCCGGCGCCGTGTTCCGCACGGGAGCTTTACACCTCGCTCGACTCGTCCGTCATCCTCCTTCACGGTTTCTCACCGCTAAAGCAGACAATGCACAGGGAATGGCACTGTGTTAGTGAGATGTTTGTTAATTAGGAGAGAAAGAAAGAGAGAGAGAGAGAGAGAGAGAGAGAGAGAGAGAGAGCGAGAGAGCGAGAGCACACTGAGGGTTGCACTACAAAGCTGAAAGACTGTTAAAAAGCAAAGTCCTAAAAGAAAACGAACTTCTCAAGTTCGGCAAGCGCAGACACACGCCGCTAACAATCCTCAGGTTTGCGGAGAAACACTCTCGGGTAAGTCACGGTATTTTATTTATTTATTTTTAAATAGTTGAACTCGTTTATTTTATTTATTTCGCTTCTTCTCTTGTGGCCCTGACTGTAGTGTGGCTGCAAATCACAGGTTTTAAACGAATCCGCTCGCTCGTTATAATGAGACGTTATAAAAACTAACGCTCCACATGAACCACGTCTGGTCGTTAACGTATTAAAACGCGTGTGGTTATTTAACAAAAGATACAAGCGTTCTTTAAAAATGTATAGGAGGAGTCTTACTCATTTTCCATTCTGATAAAACGCTCACGTCTTCAGAAAATCTTCCTTCTGCGTGAAACATGTTGCGTTCGATGACATGCAAATGATCATGACGATATAATGAATATGCAAACGAGTCTGATGTCATCTAGAGACCTTTTTCGAGCACGGATTAACTACTTTCCCCTGAGAAGAGTGGACAAGCATTTTCCAGACTAAAAAGTCTGCATGTTCAGGATATATGATGGATTTCTATCGGATTTATTTTTGAGTTCTTACGTAGATATAAACAACAGGACTGGTTTCGAGTAGACTAAACCAAACCAAGCCGATCCGATCCAAATCAGGCTTTATTGGTACAATGACGGTGCTCATCAACTTTCTCTGTCGACTGAATCAATGTTTACTCAGCGTGCATGTGCACATGAAAGCCAGATGTTTGCAGCAAACAGTCAACGGCGTTCAGCATGGGGAAAAAAGCAAGCGTGCATACGTCCGGTTCAAGAGCAAGAACTAGGAGGGCTTTAAAAAATACACTAACCGCAAAAGACAACACTGTTGCGGCTGCCGAAGCTCGGGAACATTGCAGATTGTGTAAGTGTGCAAGTTTACTTGCTCGCAGTGAGAACAAACGGATTGAAAACTCATAACCCCAACACATTTCATTTAATATAAATGTACATTTTTAAATGAAACATTAATAAAATAAATAGCAATTTGTAAACTGTATTAGGAAAGGAATAATGCCACCACATGCAGATATGTGCCACTCGCGAAGAACCGCAAAGCAACACATACAGCGTGCGGTACAGCAAGAAACACAGCGTGCGGTACAGTCAGATACACAGCGTGCGGTACAGTCAGATACACAGCGTGCGGTACAGCCAGAAACACAGCGTGCGGTACAGTCAGATACACAGCGTGCAGTACAGTCAGATACACAGCGTGCGGTACAGTCAGAAACACAGCGTGCGGTACGGTCAGATACACAGCGTGCGGTACAGCAAGAAACACAGCGTGCGGTACAGCCAGATACACAGCGTGCGGTACAGTCAGAAACACAGCGTGCGGTACGGTCAGATACACAGCGTGCGGTACAGCAAGAAACACAGCGTGCGGTACAGTCAGATACACAGCGTGCGGTACAGTCAGATACACAGCGTGCGGTACAGCCAGAAACACAGCGTGCGGTACAGTCAGATACACAGCGTGCGGTACAGCCAGAAACACAGCGTGCGGTACGGTCAGATACACAGCGTGCGGTACGGTCAGATACACAGCGCGCGGTACGGTCAGATACACAGCGCGCGGTACAGCCAGAAACACAGCGTGCAGTACAGTCAGATACACAGCGTGCGGTACAGTCAGATACACAGCGTGCGGTACAGTCAGAAACACAGCGTGCGGTACAGCCAGAAACACAGCGTGCGGTACAGTCAGATACACAGCGTGCGGTACAGCCAGAAACACAGCGTGCGGTACAGCCAGAAACACAGCGTGCAGTACAGTCAGATACACAGCGTGCGGTACGGTCAGATACACAGCGTGCGGTACAGTCAGATACACAGCGTGCGGTACAGCCAGAAACACAGCGTGCGGTACAGTCAGATACACAGCGTGCGGTACAGCCAGAAACACAGCGTGCGGTACAGTCAGATACACAGCGTGCGGTACAGCCAGAAACACAGCGTGCGGTACAGTCAGATACACAGCGTGCGGTACAGTCAGACACACAGCGTGCGGTACAGTCAGACACACAGCGTGCGGTACAGTCAGACACACAGCGTGCGGTACAGTCAGACACACAGCGTGCGGTACAGTCAGAGCGTGGCTTTGGCAGGTCAGATTGTTAATGTGCGGCTCAAGAAGTCTACATAAATAAACTACACCATCTGCCGAAAATCGATATCTGTCATACAGATAGTCATCGGGAAAAGCCAAACGCAGACACTACCGGATTAACTGAAACGCATCAGATTTGTCTCACTTCCCTCACAGCTGATTAGTCCAAGTTGGAATTGAGTTTTCTTACCCAGAATAAAACCTGCCCCAGAGCAGTTTAGCTGTGGAGCGCAAGTTACTATGGCAACGAACACCAGCAAAAGCAAAGCCACTTTCATGGTGCCTAAAACCCAGGGCTGGCACAAACTAAACTGAAACTTACCTGGCTAGCCAGACAAACCCGTTTCATGGTACAGACCCCTGAGCTCGGGTTACTGTGCGAGTAGAGCTTCATATGTTCTCCCCATGTACATGTGGGTTTCCTCTGGGTTCTCCGATTTCCTCCCAAAAACATTCCCTTAGGTGGATTAGCTGCTTTAAATTGCCACTGGGTGTGTATGTGTGCGTGTGTGTGTTGCCCTGCAGTGGTGTATATTCCCACCTCATGCCCAGTGTTCCTGGGATAAACTCCAGATCCACCACCACCCTTACCAGGACAGAGTGCTTACTTGGGGTGGATGGATGGATGGACGGATGGGTGGGTGTATGGATGGATGGACAGATGGGTGGGTGTATGGATGGATGGACGGACGGGTGGATGTATGGATGGATGGACGGATGGGTGGGTGTATGGATGGATGGATGGACGGACGGGTGGGTGTATGGATGGATGGACGGACGGATGGGTGTATGGATGGATGGATGGACGGATGGGTGGGTGTATGGATGGATGGACGGATGGGTGGGTGTATGGATGGATGGACGGACGGACGGGTGGATGGACGGATGGGTGGGTGTATGGATGGATGGACGGATGGGTGGGTGTATGGATGGATGGACGGACGGGTGGATGTATGGATGGATGGACGGATGGGTGGGTGTATGGATGGATGGACGGACGGGTGGGTGTATGGATGGATGGACGGACGGGTGGGTGTATGGATGGATGGATGGACGGACGGGTGGGTGGATGGATGGATGGATGGATGGATGGACGGACGGGTGGGTGGGTGGGTGGGTGTATGGACGGATGGACGGACGGGTGGGTGGGTGGGTGGGTGTATGGACGGATGGACGGACGGGTGGGTGGGTAGGTGTATGGACGGACGGATGGGTGTATGGATGGATGGACGGACGGGTGGGTGTATGGATGGATGGACGGATGGGTGGGTGTATGGATGGACGGATGGGTGGGTGTATGGATGGATGATGATGATTCAGAGATCAACAACTCAAAAACAAGTTGTCTATGAATGATGACCTAAATCTGTTCAGTCCATGGAAAGCTCAAATTCAGGAATAAAAAGTGCTTCAACTCCAATAAACAGCCAAACTACTATTGTAGACTATTGTTTGAATAATTAGCTTGATGTTTGAAGAGTATGTTCGTGAAATAAATCAGTTTTTTAAAGTTTAAAAACACATAAAAGTACAACATGAATGACATTAAACATCTACACAGCTCACTACAAGCCTCAAGTGAACTGCTAACTAAAGAGACAACTCAGTACTTTTGGGAGGTTTTGCAGCCACTACACCTTTGGCGAAAGGTTTTTTATTTTTATTTTTTAAATGTAAACAAGTCCCTGAAAAGAAAAAGGGGGGGGGGACACTTATTAAGGTGTAAACTTACCTGCCATTATTACTTCACCAGCACTGTTTCTCGGGTTGGACTACTACACATTAGCTTGGCTGCTGCTCCTCTTGTTGTAAGGCGCTCTACCCGCCGTTCCTGTGCTTCCCTTCGGTTCATTCACAGCAGGAAAGTCCCAGGATGACATCCAGGCCTACGATAATAAAACGTCCAAAAATATCTTAATTCACGCTGCATTCAAGCCATACCGCGTAGACGAAATCTTGGTATTGTCAGTCAACAAACGTGACCTATTATTTCACCAAATATGTTGAATTTACAATTGTTTGTTAGTTAACTTGTTCAGTAAACAAGGAGGCAAAGCTAGGTGTTTGTCCACGGGTTAGCAAGCTACATAGCTAGCTATGCAATTTAACTATTTAATCGACTGGTTCTTAAATATATATATATATATATATATATATTTTTTTTTAAGAAAAAATTGTTTTGCAGAGTAATCAAAACGTTATTTTATATAGTAAATATCCAGCTAGTTAACTCGTTAGCTTAGTTAGAGCGAGAATAGCATGACAGCTGACTAGCCTGTTCAGGACTGTGCTTTGGTTTGGTCAGGTATTCACACTGTTCGCATGCAAAAATGTATACCATACATATTACATTCCTAACCTCCGAACTAACGTCTGACACAGTGATGAAGGGGAAAAACACACACATTTATATCTAAACAAGAAGAAAAATCACCAGTCTTAATAACTAACGTTATAAAGTTATCCACTGGAGACCCACGACTTGCTCCGTCAGTCTCCCACTCAGCTGGGCAATCTGACATTTATAAAGTTGTTTGTTGTTGTTGTTGTTGAATCGATCTGACGCTTCATTCTTTTTTTTTTTTCTTTTTTTTTTTTTTTTGAAAAGAAGAAAATAAATCCAACATTATAATCAACAATTAAATTTACCCTGCTGAAACCATCACAGAAATTCGAATGATTTCCAGTACAAATACCATTAAAAACCATCAACTAACCATTAAAAAAACATTACCATTATTGGTCCTTAATGGTATCCTCTAGACATAACATGCCACCCACAGAAGGCAACAAATTACCGATAGAGACCCACAATTACAATTAAAACGATTAAAAAACAATTACAATTCCCATTATAACCAGTAAAACCATTACAAATTCTATGAGGGCTGCTATTTTCTTTTCCCCAGCAGTGTTGACCATCTTTTCAATGAATTAGACATGGCCATGAAAATAGCACCAAGTTAAAACATGTGATGTGAAATGCTTTTAGACTCCCCGCTTGTAGAACACACTTTTTTCTCACTCACACACACACACACACAATATTTATTTATTTATTTATTTATTTATTTATTCGACCAAGAATTATGAATAAGATATACAGCTAAAAATCATATGCATAATTAAGAGTCCAAGGTGTCTTTACAGAGCAATAACTGCGACTCTGAAGGTTGTGACGGCTGTATGGCAAATTACAGATTTTTATATTCATGTGCTCGTTGTAATATTTAATAATTTTTTATAGTACGGCGGATGCTGCACTTAATTGGGTTAAAAATGTGTGTTTTTTCAGGTGGTAACAGTAACTCTGAATTGCGTCAGACTGCTTCCTGCCACCACATAGTTGATTCTTTTCCTATAATAGCACTTCCCCATGTGTTTTAGGTCTTAATTAATTCCCTTTGGAACTCTCTTCCACTTGAACTCAGGGAAACTCAGACCTTTGGCATTTTTAAAGCTCAACTTAAGATTTACTTTTTGAAACTTGCATTTGACTGTTGATGTCTACTTTTATTATTATTATTGTTCTTATTCATTTTTATTTTATATATATAAGTTATATAAAATTAAAGCATAATTATGATTTAAATGTACTAGCCCTTTTATTCATAGAAATGCCTTCATTATTTTGTCTCACTGATTTATGATCAATATAATTTAATGTACAGGTCCAGACTGTCTGGTAGCATTGCAGGTGTCCATAAGATGGCAGCACCGTATCATATCATATGAAATTATCCACTTAATATATGTTTTTAATGTAAATTACTTCCCTGGATGTAATAATTCAGGTTCTCACATAACACAGTCCCCTCCGAAACTATTGGAACGACAAGGAAAATTCGTTTGTTTCTGCTGTAGACCGACGACATTTTGGTGTTAAGATTAAAAGATGAATATGAGAAGAGAGTTTAGAATTGCAGCTTTTACTTCCTGGTATTTCTTTGTTGTCGATGTGTTAAATGACATAGAACAGAGTAGGCGAGCAACAATTTTGGAAGATATGACTGACAGGTGTTTCTTGTTACGCAGGTGTGTCCTGTTGGATTGAGTGTTTAAACACTTAATAGCTCTGAACATCTACTCTTGGTTTTCACTTTCAGTTTCACCTGTGAAGACTGCGTTTGTTGTTAAAAAGGGTAAGCCAACATGAAGATCCGAGAGCTGTCTATGGGAAAAGAGCAAGCCATTGAGCGGTTGTGGATCAGGTGGTAGAGCGGGTTGTCCACTAATCGTAGTGTTGGCAGTTTGATCCCCGGCCCACGTGACTCCACATACCGAAGTGTCCTTGGGCAAGACACTGAAGTTGCTCCCGATGGCAAGCTAGCGCCTTGCATGGCAGCTCTGCTACCATTGGCGTGTGAGTGGGTGAATGAGAACCAATGTAAAGTGCTTTGTAGAGCCGCTAAGGTTAATAAAAAGCCCTATATAAGTGCAGACCATTTACCAATTACCATTTTGAAACCGAGAAAAGAGGGAAAATTAATCAGACGCAGTGCACAAACCAAGGGCAAAACCAATACAGAAATTTCATTTTCAATGTCCTGAAAATGAAAGAAACCACCGGTGCACTGAGCAACAGACACCGAACGGGTCAGCCAAGGAAAACAACAGCAGCTGATGACAAACATTGTGAGAGCTGTGAAGAAAACCCAAAATTAACAGTCAGTGACATCACCAACAACCTCCACAGGGCAGGGGTGAAGGTCTCACAATCTACCGTTCGAAGAAGACTTCAAGAACAGAAATATAAAGGCCATACCACAAAATGAAAACCACTCGTCAGCAGTAAGAATCAGAAAGCCAGGTTGGAATTTGCAAAGAAATACAGAGATGATCCACAAACGCTCCGGAGTCAAGAGTCAAGTGGCATAAACTTGTGTTAGTAAATTTGTGTATGTCTTTTTTGCTGTCCAATAAACGCGGACCATATAAAGTAAGCATCGTTGGTCTCTTTTATAATTAATAAGTATATATCATCGATTTACACAATATGTGACACAAAAGTAATTAAACAAACAAGCAGAAATTTGTTGCTTGCATAAGTATTCACCCCCTGTGGTTCAATACTTTGGTAGAACAAGCTTTGGGTAAGATTACATCTGGGAGATATGTCTCTATCAGCTTTGCACATCTGTATAATTGTACGTTTGTAGAGTTGCATCGACGTTTTAACTTTCAGAAGCAGTATTAAAAGCAAAAGTATATACGTGTTTTCTTGTGCTTGTGTGTCACTTGTGTTCAGTTCCATGACAACTGGAGGAAAGTGATCTCGAGACCTTTCACCTTTTAACCCATACTGCACTGACATCAGCTGGGAGTCTCGGGCTTAACAGAGATGTGCAGTTGTAGGTATGACATCTTTCAAATTTCTTATCTATTTTAGGGGTTTTGGCAGGGGAAAATAATGGCATCTTTGTTTTAACCCCCTCAAGCCAAGTCTAATTTATTTTAGCTTATTTACAGAACAGCGCATTTGTAGCACGGTAAAAATGCCATTCAAATCTTACTGTGCTAATTCAAATAAGCAAATGAAATAGACTAAACAAACCAATAAAGCACAGTAAAACAGACTCACTGGTAACAAGAGAGCATAGCAAGATGAAACATATACCTGATAATATAAACCTTAGGAAGTGTCAAAAACATGAGAAGATATGTTTTAAATTGGATTTAAAAGATCAGCCGAAGGGCGTGCCTTTACAAAACCCTCCACTGGTCCTGAATCACCTTTGGACCTCATCTGAGAATGTGGACAGGTTAAAAACAACTGGTTAGAAGATATCATGGCTTGTCCAGGTGGAACAGAGCTCAGAGATGTAATTCAGTGCTGTACAGAGTTTTAAAAAGAAATAATAAACCTTAAATTGAACTCTATTTGGAGAGTGAAGAGAGGATAGTACACAGGAGATGGTATTCTGTTTGTTTTTGTTTGCTTGTTTGTTTGTTTCTGGACCAGGGGCAGATTTGAGAAGTTCAACAGATAGCTGAACAAGCTACCTCTAACAACTGAATGCCACGAATGAAAATAATGTAGGTAGTATTAGGCAAGATTAGGTTAGGTAATTCCACAAAGCCAGCTAACTCAATTAGCCAGGTTTATTTCAGCAAGCCCGGCTTATTTCAGTCAATTTCATTTCCACAAACGAAGCTTAATCATAAGCCCTGCTGAGTTACCATGACAACATGTGCTTTTGGACAAACCAGGTTAGTTTGCAAGCTTGATGGATTCTATTAAAGATCTCTCGTGCTTTTGTCATCCCAACAGGCACAAAATATACTCAGGAACAACTGTTCTGCCCTATTGCACGCTGAAGAAATATGTAGTCAAGTCAGATTTGAGAGAAAATCAAATGTATCAGTTGCATAAATATATTTCGTTTCTCATCAAAATGTCATTTCATGCGCGTAGTAAAATTTATTTAAACAAGTCTCTAATCTAATCTAGCATGATGTATGTAGAGAGAGCCAACTGGCGTAATAGTAACGTGATCCGCGACTCACTCATACGTGGCCCAGTTGTGTAGCTCCGAGCAGCTCCAAGATTTGGGGTTTGATCCTGAGCTCGGGTGGCGGTTGGTTTTATTCCAGAGCTTTAAAAATACATGATGAAATGATCATGTTGGCTGCAAATTTATTCCCATGGAACCATTGTTGTCACGAAATCCAGGCAGTCAGATGCAAGTGCGGACAGTCTTTATTGATAAAAACAACTAAAAACAGACAGAAAAAGAACCCAAAACTAGAAACACGCAAACAAAGGACTAGACCAGGGGTTCCCAAACTTTTCCAGGGCAAGGCCCACCAAATGGCATTAACATTTGACCGTGGCCCCCCTTTTGCAAGATGTCTTTAAAACACATTAAAAATACAGACTTCTGAATATATATCCCCCTTTTTTTATTAATAATTACATCTTACATCTTTACATTACATTACATTAGGAATTGATTGTGTGTGTGTGTGTGTGTGTGTGTGTGTGTGTGTGTGTGGTTGTCTGAGAGTGAGAATTTATTTTTCACACCAAATTGTTGAGGCCCCCCGGGCGCCCCCTGGTGGCCCCCACTTTGAAAACCACTGGACTAGACTACGGTTAGTCAGAGCAAGGCAAGGGAAAGGAAATTCAACAGACTGAGATGTTGTCTTATACGACGGTCTCTATCTTCAGAGGTATGATGTCCATTCTGCATGGGCTCAGGTTCATCCGTGTCGTAAGAAGCGGCCGAGTTAGATATTACGGTGTTGTTGGGTCTTTGAGGCTCTGAGAAGGGTATGAATTCACATCTCTAATTCAATAAACTGGTCCAAAGTCTTTCCTTCATCGCGGCAAAGCCAGTTCTGATTGAAGCTCTTAACTCAGTCCTTTATGAAATGACAGCTTCAAAGTATCCTCAATCCACCAAGTTTGAGCCACAAATGTACGAAAAGTGAGAGCATATTCAGAGGAGGTGTGATTCGTGACAGAGGTGCTGCTTTGAGTCGCAATAATGTTTTTATACTCGTTGTATAATTTACTGATACGGATATGTTTTATTAAGTTCAGCTGGAGTGACAAAGCAGCTCTGTCACTTGCTGCCATATCACGATATCGTTGAAAATGAAGGGGGGGGGGGGGAGTGACGAGTGAATTTCCTTTTCTTCTTCCCGTGATCTTCAGGAAATTCAGATGATGCCTTGTGAAATATTCCAAATAATATATAGGGCTGGATGTGTTCGGGTAACAGGTTTGAGCGAATTATCCTATAAAGGACGACTCGAGCGCAAGTTGTTCAATTGATTCAGAGACTAATGCGAAAGTCATAGGATTTCTGAAACGTTTTAACGATTATATTTCATGGTAGAGTGTAGGTATGGTGAGCTGGGACAGACAGAAATGCTGTTTTTCATGTACTGTTGCAGTATCACAAGAGACCTGTCCTGAATCACGTGTGTGAATTAGCTGAGAGCTGGGAATCCCATTAGTGACAAATTAGAATGGCTTATACCAAATCCCTCGTGATGAGGGATATCAAAAACGAGTACTACAGGACACAAAGCACTGCGGGGTTGAACGCTTTTCCTGCTTTATCACGCCTGATTGGCGACGGAAGATGATTATTCAGCTCCTTGAGTTCGGTCAGGGAAAGCCGTGCAATACTCTCATGTCTTTGGAATACACGTTCGCATCAGGAAGAATTTCTTCCGTGCCTTTATTTTTCTCCACACACACACACACACACACTGTAATATTTTCTTAACGATTTAATAGCTGGTGCTGAGAAACATGCTGTTTTGTTTGTTTTACGGAAATGAATGAATGATATCAGATAAAACCATTTCAGTCTTCCTTCTCTGTTGTTTTCATGGCATTTTTGGTAGACAGCCTTTATCCAGAGTGATTTACATTTATCTCATTTATACAACTGAGCAGTTGAGGGTTAAGGGCCTTGCTCAAGGGCCCAACAGTGGTAGCGTGAACTCCTGACCTTCTGATCAGTAACCCAGAGCCTTTAACCACTGAGCCTCCACTGCCCCATGTTCCATAAAATGATGTAAAGTACAATACAAATTTTATTAAAAATTTTCATTGATGAGACTTTACTCAAATCACGCATCATAAATCAGGAATAAAACACCTTGGGGACATGATGGCGTTCCTGTTACCACCCCAAAGTTGATTATGTTCCTGTAACAGCATGACTTGAAATGTTTTGTTCCTCTTATTCCATAGCAATTAATTGACAAGTGATACATCATACTATTATCCTTTTACAGTTAAGTGTAAATGTTCCTGCTATCACTTATGCTATAGCAGATATGAACAGACGTTCCTTCACCAGTTTCTCATTTTTCTCTTCCTTGAATTAAATATATGAAAACCAGGGCGGTGAAATTCAAACATGTGAGTCTAGATGATTTATTTATTGATATTTGATTGTTAGAATGAAACGTCCAGTCCTTTAGTTGTCTATTCGAGTCTATTCCCAAGCACTTTATCCAGCTTGTGGTTAATACAACTTGAGGCTCAGCTTAATTCTGCAAATTGGCTGATTCACGGCCTGACCAATGAGTCTTCAACAGTGGGGTTTTTATCTAGGAAATGTGACAGAAACTTTAATGATTGACAGGTGGATGCCGATGGTAAGGTAATTGTGTCCTCCTTAGGGCGATTTCTTTCATCAGTGTAAACTGGGAGCTTTGAGTTTTAGTGTTTTAATAAAATATACAAAATGAAATCAAATAAATGTTGGAAATATGAAACGGAATGAAATTTCAGTGTAGCATTTGTAATTCAGTAAGAAGAGAAACCTGGTCAAGGGTCTAATTGTAGATTTCCTTCATCGTATAATGTTGTAATATTGTAGTGATTCTTTGCAACTGTTCCGCTGGGTCGATGTTAATTTATTTATTTTATTTTTTAATAATTTGAAATCATTTCAAGTTTTCACATGTGTAGTTCTCTTACTTGAAACCTGTCTACGAGCAGCTCTTAAAGTTATCTCATCATGTTGACGCTTTTCTGTGACGTGAGCCATCATCGACCTGTAGACAGGGAGCATCACAGCTGAGTGTGTAATCCTATTTGTGTCTATCTACTTGCCTTCTGTCTTCTCTACTCCCTCGACACCTGTTGCTCCTCAGATTGGCAAATTATTTCCTTCCTGATCACATGATGTTGCTGTTTTTTTTCTTCAGTACATGTATTCCTTGGGGGTTTTTTGGGGGGGTTTTTTTTGTCCATTTGTTCTTCATGTTGCAGCTAGAAAACACTGTGGATTACAATACAGCATGTAGGATATTACAGCAAATAATCCCTTATGGAAAAGTGCAATTGGATTTGCAGCACGTCTGAGCAAAGCATGAAAATAAGCGTAGACACGATGGTGAGTAGTTTAATTTTTGCAATTCTTCGACTTGTATTTATCAGTTGTATTATGTAGCGAAACCCGCTTAAAAACGCCAATATAACTCTTTACCGTCACGTTTTGTATCAACAAGAAAGATTTAACACACTTTCATATTCAATGATGAGCCATATACCCAGAGGACATCCTGTTTTATATGGATATATAAGTGTTTTGGTTTAAAAAAAAATGGATGTTCAGCAAAAGTCAGAGAAGCAACCAAGAGGTCAAAGGTAACTCTTTACCTAATTCTACCACCACAATGTTCCACTGTAGCCATGGTGATATCATGATTCTCATGCATATTTGCAAAGTGGTTTTTGGTAAACAGGTTGTTCGTACACAGTGATCACTGAAGACTTTGCTGATGCCACCATTTCCTGAGGTTCTTGGCTGAGTTGATCTAAACACTTGGCCAAGGAATAGCTCCTGGGTGCCAGAGATTTGTTTTCAGTTGCTACCTGTCTTAACAAGCTCAGTACCAAATCTGGCAACCTGGCTCAGATCATCTAATGACATCTGAAATAGCTCCATTCTGTCCTCTGAGGGGTTCAACTCCTTCCTCTCATCCTCGTTTTGAATGAGACTGCGACCCCTTTGAGATCGGATCATTCATATAGGTGGATGTTGTTATGCACTATTGGTGTTATGGATATTCACTGAACCTGATAAATCCTTTACTCTGGTCTTAAGCATGGCTATCTATCTGATGACTTCTGTATTATTGTATTCAAGTTAGTTGGTTGTTTTTTTTTTTTACCCGACATTGTCACAAAGCAGCTTTACATAAAACAGGATGCAGCTTTAGATCCCTTGATGAACAAGCCAGAAGCAACAGTGGTGAGAAATATGAGGAAGAAACCTTGAGAGGAACTCAAATGACTCAAATCTTGTGCAGATCTTCAGGGTGTCCATGTAGGACCATCTACAAATGGAGATGGTACACAGCCTGGACAATCTTATAAACAATATCCCCATAAGACAAGTATATGGTAGCTGTTTTAGCCCAGTTGATTCCACAATGAACTGTCCTTGGTTGGATCATGCATACAGAACACTGCAGACAGCACTCTCCTCCAAGTGTGTTTAGCTCCCCCATTTCACTTCAAAAGTGACAGTTCGCAAAGATATGGCCTCTTGCCATTGATTTCATGAACAAGAATGTCATCCTTCATGAAATGTCAACACCACTACAAAGCACTGTGATGTTAAAGCTATAGCAAGTTGTTGGATACTTTCAAATAGACTTATAGTCCATTTATTCATCTTCAGTAACCACTTCATCCTGGTCAGGGTCGAGGTGAAACTGGAGATTAACCTGGGAACACTGGGTGCAGTGTGGGAGAATTCACCAAGGACGGGATGCCAGTCCAGTAGAGAGGGTGTTGTGATGGTGCAGTGCGGTCCTGAGCTTTGGTTGAATCTGTGTATAGTTTCACATGTTCTCTTTGAGGGCTTTCTCAGGGTTGCAAAGTTGCTTCCAGCTTTGATAGGAATGTCAGGAGTCATTAGAAGAAAAGATACTGATTACAGAGAAGGTCATTAGGGTAAAATTTCAGTAAGAAATTACACAATATATTCTTCCCTTTTACTCAGTGATCCTGGGGTAGTCTCCAGATCAACTATGATGTTGATCAGGATAAAGTGGTTACTGAAGATTTTAAATGTTATTATATATCTACCATGAAGATGAAGGAAAGGTCTCTCCTTTTTTTTTTTTTGCAGATACATCTGTCTCTTTTACCTGAAAGACAGACAAGATTGTTAAATTTGTCATGATGTTGGATGGGAACTGCTGCAACGAGTCCCACAACATGCAGAAGATGCAGGTCCCATCCCATCTCGCCCCGTCCTTGTCTCCGGGCGTGCGGCGCAAGCGGCTGATGTGGAAGAATGCCGTCAAGCACATCATCAGCCAGCCTGAGCTAAAGGAGCAGTATGGTGCCGAGCCAGCACGCAAGATTTACGTCACTGACGTCTACATTGAGGAAATAAACCGGCAGATACGCAGCAAGACGTCACGCGGTTGCACCAAACGCCGTTCCTCTGTTGTCCGTGTTCATCCATCCTTCTTCAGAGAGCAAAACTCTTCCAACAGCTCTCAGGCAGGTGTGACCGCAGAGTTTGCCAGCGACGCGGATTTTTTTGTGCGCTGGGGCCATACTATTCATGGAGTCTATGTCCCAACTCTGAGACACACCTTCAAATCTCGTGACCTGGAGAAGCTCTACCAGAGGCACTCATCACACACCAGACGTACCTCACTGGTGGTCACGAACATTATAGATGCTGCTGCAAAGCTGCACCTGCTGGTCCTGTATCTGGCCTTTGCGCCAGACGGAATAGACCCACTACATGCCTGGATTACTAGCTTTTTCATGGTGTTTGCGGTATTGCTTTGTGTTCTTGTGTTCACCTGCAAGCGTTCCCATTTTCCAGAGTGGCTGCATTATGCCGGCATGGCCAGCTGGGTGTCACAGACTGCCCAGGTGCTGATAAGGCTTGGGTACGGGCTAGAGAATGACCCGTCCTGGTATGTACTGTTCACCCTGTTTGCCACATATACACTTCTGCCATTACCACTGCTGTGGGCAATGGGGGCTGGCTCACTAACTTCAACACTGCACCTTATCACGGAGACCGTACAGCACTTCAGTGAAGTGGGATTGCTGAGAAAGGTGATGGATAGTTACTATGAATAGAGAAAGATATGTGCACTCAGGCATAGTGCCCTACCATAGATACTTTTCTACGGTGTCTACCTTTAGGCTGCATTGATTCCATTTGTTCAGTACTTGTTGAAACTGATATCGATACTGACACCAAAATGCGTGGTCTGTTTAGCGTTAATTACTCAGGGACGTCATGGAACAGTTCTGTTATGTTTCCCCGGTTTAAACAGTGGCCATGAAAAGTGCTCATCTGCCTGTTCGTGCCTTCATGCTATGGTAGCTAGTCGATTTTAAATGAAGTGCATTAGCTAGCTACCTTATTTAGCTTGGATCAAGTAGGGTTGCAGTGGAGAAGAGAGGGGTTTTTTCACTTCCAAAAAGTGTTTCTGTCCGTTTTCATTGCGTCTGAATCTCTCGTTGTCAAGGACCAATGGCGGTTGACCGTCAAGAGCAACATACTGGGTAAGAGCTGTTATGTTCACTCGCCTAGCGTCGTCTCTTGACAAATTTTTCTTGCCTAGCCAGCGTTTGATGCTAGTAATGAACTCCTCGTGCTGAGTTTTATGTTTAAGATGTTTATCGGGTTACTTGGATTGTAGGAAGATGCCGTAGTTCCTCCTCTTGATATTTTAGCAGAGCACAGTTTGCAGTCTGTGTTATTTTTATTGCTGTCATTAATCGCCACGGAGGTCATTAGGTTTACGTCACATAGTGTTACATGGAAACAGATGTTGACATCAGTGCATTTTTACATGTAGGAATAAATGAACACGGTATTAGACGGATACCCGATACCAGTATCGGTATTGATGCATCCCTACTATGGTGTATATTGGACAACCTTCTTGTTCTCCGTACTTGAACGCTATGCTTTTTTCCCCATCCCAGATTCTTGCAAAGGCCTTGCTGTATATGAGTATGAACACAGCAGGGCTATTCATCCATTATCTGATAGACCGGGCTCAGAGACAGGCCTTCCTCGAGACTCGGCGCTGCATTGAAGGCCACATGAAGCTGGAGATGGAAAACAAAAGACAGGCAAGGAAGCACATGTAGTATCCGGAGAAGTCATACACCGTGCTGACTGACTCTGACTGCCTAAGAGAGTTTAATGTGTATGTCTTCGAACAGGAGCGTCTGGTGTTGTCTATACTTCCTCGCTTTGTTGCCTTGGAGATGATTGCTGATATGACCTCCATGGATGATGAACTGCTACCTCAGCAGTTTCATAAGGTCTACATCCATCAGTACACTGATGTCAGGTATGGAACAACACCTTCTTCTCTGGCTGTTATGATCTATTAGGCTAAAAGATTAGAGTAAATCTCACTTAATGAAAGATATGGACACCTGAAAACATGTGTTTTGTATTGTACGTTCAAACTGTAATATAGTTCAAAATGCATATTAATATACATTTTGAAGGTGGTGATTAATTTTCTCTAACATTTTGTTTATTACTAGCTGGTTTAATCTCCGAATGCATCAGCCTTTAATAAAAAATTTAGGCTGCTGTTCAAAATCGAAAAGCTTTCCTGCTTTGTGGATTACTTGTTACTTTCTGTTTTGTCAGCAGCATCATTAATGCTTAATGCTCAATCACAAGGTTCAGGGGTTTTTTTTAAATATATTTTTCTTTAAATATGATAATCATTCACTGTGTTAAATCAATTTCCTTTCCATTCACAGAAATGGCAAAGCTACAACAATGTTTACTGATTGCCCTTAGGTTACTGGGTAGCATCTCTCTAGCTAACATGATTTGATTTTTGAAGTCAACATATATATTGAATCTAGCACGACCCTAACCAGGACAAAGATATGTGAGTAAGGATAAGATTAGTTTTATCTTTCTACTCTTCAAGTTTTGAAACAGGGTTTAGCATATCACCAGTCTAATTTGTTGACATTGCTAACTAGCCATGTTGGGGGAAACCTTGCTAACTACTGTATCTATGCTATTTTGCTGAGCTAATAGGTAATAGATAAATATTTACATGTAGCCTCTGTTTTTTAAACCCACAATCCTCCTTTAAAATGTCTTACTTGTGTGCACTGCTGCCTGGTGGAATATGAAAAAAAAAAAGAGAAGTAATTATTGTATTGTGCAACTTTGAAAATTCCGATATTTTTTGTTTTCTGTATCTCTCCTCCTGCCAGCATCCTCTTTGCTGATATAAAGGGATTCACCCTGTTGTCCATGACCATGTCTGCACAGGACTTGGTGCGCACCTTGAATGAGCTCTTTTGCCGTTTTGATCGTCTGGCTGAGGTGAGAGAACTGGGTTAAATAAAGAACTGTTGCACGTTGCAGGAGGCATGGTGGCTTAGTGGTTAGCACATTTTCCTCGCACCTCCAGGGTTGGGTTCAATTCCCACCTATGTGTCTGGGGTTCTCTTTCATCATCTCGTGTTCGAGATCCACCTATGGGAAGGGCATCTGTACCTGACCTCTGTAGAAGCATCCAATTGCACCAAGTCTGACTATGACAGACAGGAGCTCGAATCCAATTCCATACCTGAGTGCATAAATTACCTGCACCTGCTCCTCTACCTCAGTTGGCATTTGCTTCTTGCGACCTATAGTTTATTTTGTGTGCACAGTTCGCTGGTTTGCTGACTTGCACTTTTTGTCCGCAGCAGGACTTATCCCTCGGATCAGCCTCCACCGGACGTGTTTGTTTCGCTAGCCAGGTTAGCTGTGTCACTCGCTGCAAGCTGCCCACACTCACACTGCTTGTTAGGCTGCCGGCTTTGGCTTCCACTGTGGATAACCAGCCTGCCCTAGTGTGGTGCTCCCTTTGCAGCTAGGGATTGTCATCCCTTCTGCGTGGTCTGCATGGGCCTCAAACAAGCAGAAGAAGCCACTGATTTCCCCGACAACTGTAGCCACTACCTAGCGCATCTCAACAAGCTCTGGCGCCGAAGGCTCAAAGTGGCCGCGACCCAGAGCATGGATTTTGGTCAGTCCGACTCTGATGGGGGAAACGGCGATGACAGAGTGCTCTCGGGGATCTCCTGAGGTGCTGCATCTCTGAGCTGGCCAAAAAAAGTGACCCTTCTCTCCTCGAGGGGCATCTTACCAGGTGAACCTTCCTTCGTTAATGAGCCGCCCGGCTCTGGTGACGAGGACGGCGCGGACCTTCTAGAGGGTTCGGAGGACAATGAGGACAATCTCGTCTTCTCTAATGCCCCAGGCTAATGTTCCTGCGGCCTTACCTCAGTCCATCCTGTTTGAATTTTGTGAGTGAGTGGCAATATCGAATGGCCGGGTCTGCAAAGTGCCGCGACCAAGAGATGGATGATTATGATGGGAAACTCCTGGGATCTCCTCTTGGCCCGAGAAAACAGCTCCTCCCGATCCTCCCTGCATGTGCCAAGCATATCAAACACTGCTGGGGAGACTTGTTCGACCTAAAACATGGTCTTGCAGGCATTGAGTTTAAGGATATGGCAGCTCTAGGCATGGGTGACACCCCACCATTGAGCCCTCCATTGCCAGACACCTTAACCCCTCCCAAGGTGGCCTGCTGGCCTCCCCCCAAGTCCACTCTCCCCAGCAAAATGGACCGTTTTTCCACATCCACCCACCAGGCCTCTTATAAGGCTTCTATCAGCTTATCAGGCTGAGCTCCTGGTTTACATGGGGCAGCAACTGGAGAAAGGGTGTCCCTCACCCTCACTCTGGAAGGAGATCATCACCATTAATCTGGTTTCCTCCCCCAGTCCAAAGACATGCGTTGTAGGCTGAGTGGCCAAATTGTCTGTGGTGTGTGAATGTGCCCTGTGATGGATTGGCACCCCATCCAGGGTGTCCCCTGTGTTGTGCCCCAAGTTCCCTGGGATTGGCTCCAGGCTCCCCCGTGACCCTGTTTAGGATAATCGGTATGGAAAATGGATGTATGGGTGGATGTTGCACATTGCTATGTTATTATATCTCATTTTCCAAAGCGTCCAGTTTTCATGAGCTAATAAGTTGTCTGTGTGTGTCTGTGTACATAGGAACACCACTGCATGAGGATAAAGATTCTGGGTGACTGTTACTACTGTGTGTCTGGAGTCCCAGAGCCGCAGAGAGCTCATGCTCGGTGCTGTGTAGAGATGGGTCTGGCTATGATCATCACCATACGGTACACAACTAGAACTCCTGATCCTACTGATCCCGCAGTGCTTTCTCATCCATTAAAAACTGAATTTTTGACTTAACATGAACTTGCTTGTATTTTTTGTCTTGGCCCTTAGAAATGTGCGAAAGAAGCTGAACCATGACATGGACATGCGGATCGGGATCCATTCTGGCTCGGTTCTATGTGGGGTTCTGGGCCTGCAGAAGTGGCAGTTTGATGTGTGGTCCTGGGATGTTGGCGTAGCCAACATGCTAGAAGCAGGCGGGATCCCTGGGTGAGCAAAGAAGGAAGAACACCTTAAGAAAAAGATTACCCTAACCAAGTGCATACTGAAGATGAATGAATGAAAGAAATGCATGTTTTTTGCATTCTGGATTTGTCTCATCTGTGGTTAGCCGTATCCACATCTCACGCGCCACACTGGACTGCCTGGAGGGGAGCTACGAAACCGAGGATGGCCGCGGTTATGAACGCAACGAGTTTCTGCGTAAACACAACATCGACACTTTCCTCATCTGCCCCAAGGAGGAGGAGGACGCTGTAGAGGTGGAGCCTTCCAAAATAAGCATGACCATTCGCACCTCCAACACAGACAATTTATTTGGCAGCATCAATAATATGAGCTGTGTAAGAATCTCTTGGGTATAACAGATCGAACCAGATATCACACCATGACTTTAATGATGTGAGTGATGATGATCAGTTAAGTTCTGATGGTTCTAATGATGAGCTCTAAAATTCCCAGATCTTGGCGTCATTCACAAATGGCTCTCTGGTGCAGCAGCCCAATTCGAGAAACAAATATTCCAGCGCCAAAGAGATTAATAAACGGATAGAGCACGCCATTGACCTGCGCAGCAGTGAGCGTATGCAACAGGAGCACATCTCTCCTTCCACACTGGTGTTCAAGGACACACACATTGAGATGAAGGTATGGAAAAGTGGCCAAAGTCTGGGGTTGGTTCTAATTTTTTTATTATTTTTCTTCCTGTGCCAACCTCCTTTAGGCTAACTGCCACCAGCCTTCCTTTTCGGGGGTCATGACACATTTTTTTTTATAATTATTTACAATTTTTCTTACATTCCGATTGAAATAAGTATAAATTATTAAATTGTAGTGAGTTTGTGTGCACATTGTCATGTAAAGGCAGGGTGCGACGGATGCAACTACAGTAAAAGGCTTTATTTAGAGGCAGGCAGACAAATCCAAAACGAAGAACAATAACAAAATCCAGTAACAAACTGTTGATCGTGGGTCAGGCGATCAACAAACGGGCAAAACCAAAAATACGAAACACGAGGGCAAAAGCAGGATTAAAAACCATGAAACAAGAACAATGAACAAAAGGTTTGGTACGGCTCAGGCAGCAAACACTGAAGCTGAATACTTCGCCACATAATACACAAACACAAGCGTATAAATAGACAAACTAATCAAAAGGGGTAACACGGAACAGCTGATGACAATGATCATAACACACTGGGGGCGGGGGCGGGGGTGGGGGGGGGGGAATAACAATACAGGGGCGGAGACAGGATAGAAACCAAAAACAAAACACACGTTTCAACGTAAACAAAGTCATAGACAACCCGGAAGCACGTGCTTTTGATATCCGTGACACACATCCCTCTCCCTCCATACACTCCTTTCTTCATCCATCTATGACAGCAACTAAAAGGGGAGCACAGAGAAGAAAGAAAGGAGGGGAAATGTAAAAAATGTAAAGAAACCAAAAAGACAAGTAAATACAACAATAATCATAACAATAGTCACGAATTTCTTAATCAAAAAGTCCGTAAACAATGATGACTCATTTTGACTTCCAAGTAACTGTTATTTCTTGTGTTTCAGTTCTCTCAGATGAGGGATGAAACATTCAAGACCAACCTGGTATGCTCCTTCATCATGCTCGTCTTCCTCATGGCAGTCCAAGCCCTTATCCCTGCACCCAGGTAAACAGCCTATGGGAAAAAAAAGGGGGTCAGATATGGCGACCCATGGAGCAGATAGGGTTAAGGGCCTTGCTCAAGGGCCCTACAGTGGTAGCTTGGCAGTGCTTGGGCTTGATCGCCCGACCTTCTATGCAGTAACCCAGAGTCTTTAACCAATGAACCGCCACGTTTATATTAACATGATCTGTGCAGGTCTTTTAGTAATCTAGAATGATCGCAAGACTTTCACTCATCTTAAAATATTTTAAACTGTGACTACGTTATTGCGTTATTGAGTCTGCACTTTTAGGAGTGACCACCGATTTGCTGCTGTAGATTCCAGTGAATGTGCCATATGGGTTTAATTAGATCATAGCACAGCCTCTGACATTGATCATGGTTTACTTTTCGAGCATCTTAAAGTAGAGTGTCAGAACCAAAGGATTAGCGCTTAAATGGTTTACCTCGCTTTTTCTCATCAGCCGCCACTGTCGCCTGTGAAATCCCACAGGGCTCCATTTTAGGACAATGTTGTTTTTTTTTCATTCTTTCTTTTCATTTTTGAAATGAAATATAAACTATAGCTCTGTGCCCCTGGAACAGTGGAAAACACTGAGGTAGACATGTCAGCAGTGTCAGGATAGTTTTGCGAATTCTGGCTCTGACAGTTCCTCAACCTCAGTTACATCACTCCAGTCCACAATTGGTCTTAACCAGGGATATGGACTAGTTAAAGACAAGGGTTTTTTTTTCTTTTTCAAAATCCCATTCACTCAGTTATTATCTTTGTTTGCACCTGCTTGCAATATCTTCTAATGAATTCTAGTTCTGTTTTATTATATATTTCCCAAATTGTCAAAAAATGTGTAGCTAACTTAAATTTCTGCAAACCTGACCAGGCAGTTACTAAGGATGAATGAACGCTTTATATTAATGTTAATGAACGTGGTTTTTGTTTGTCTCTGAGCTTCATATCTGACTGTTGGCTTGCACTTGAACGAAAGCAAAAACGTTTTTTGTCGCATCCCACAGTATCCCGATACACACCTCTAGTCTCGACCAGATGTCCTCTGAATCTTTCTGGTAACCTTGATAACGTGCCTCCTATTCAAATCTATATTTGTATCTGTTTATCAACATTAACTCTTTATTCTGGTTATATCCCTACTGTAGGGAAGCAATGCTTGGGGATTGAATCTTT
Organism: Ictalurus furcatus; assembly: GCF_023375685.1. NCBI lineage: Eukaryota > Metazoa > Chordata > Actinopteri > Siluriformes > Ictaluridae > Ictalurus > Ictalurus furcatus. The sequence goes on from NC_071279.1 coordinate 17,229,592, forward strand.
AAATGCAAACGTTTCCTTTCCGTTTCCTGATTTAAAATAGGTCAATCCATGCTTTTGCACCACCTCGCTTATATTACCAGGACTCGGTCAGTCCACTTTTTGCACCTAGATCAAAATGCTGATGTATGGTCGCTTACTCTAGTGTAAAAAGGACGGATTATATTAGTTTTAGTATTATCAGTATTAGTTTCACTGCATTCTAGAATCCAGTACAAAATTGTACCATACGTCATACAACCCTTTTTTCTGCAGGCCATATCCCATCATCGTCCAGTTCTGCGTGGTGCTGCTGGGATATCTGCTGTTGCTGGTGATGGCTCTGGCTGAGGAGTTCAAACAATTCCCCTCTTCACTTCAACGATTCTGCTGCTGGATTCATGAGAACAACTTTATGCGCTCTTTGCTCACCGTCACTGCCATAGCCTTGAACTTCGGCATGGCTTCTGCTGACATGGTAAGGCCCAGCACCACCAATCAGAAGCTACCGAGTCTCCCGTGGTTCTCTAGCTACCGACGATGGGGAGGAGTGGCTAAAAGCCTTCAGTTTATACCACTGTTACTTTGACTTATTCTTACTAGAAGATTAAATACCATCCCTATGACTCCTGAGTGCTTCACCTGTCTACGGCTTTGCATTCTCATGGTGGAATCATCATTGGGAGTTTGAATCCCAATCATGCCACAGCTGAATGTGGCAGAGCTAAAGACAATCTAATTAGCTTTACCCTGGGTCTTTCCGGGTCAGAAGAACAGTTAGTTCCCTTTTCCTTGGATGACTTGTGTAATGCTATCAGGGAATGAGTCAAGAGATTAGCATTCAAAGGGTTATATTAGAGGCTGGACCTTTTTAGTTAACATAATCAATTTTTTTATGCTGCTGTAATATGTGGGGTTCCACAGGGGTCCATTTTAGGACCTCTCGATCTGTGTGTTTCCCATCGGTTCAAATTATTTCCAAGCATTACACAACATTCCATTGTTATTCTGACAATATGAAGCTTTACATTTCTTTGAGATATGGCTCCTTAAACAGGCTTTTGGTGTCATGCTAGCCAAGCAGTTCAAGTTTTAAAACTTAAAGTTACAGTTTCACCTCTGACTGTTGCAGTGCTGACACTGGAGACTCCTTGCATAAATAAATGTCTCCTCATAAAAAAAATAATAACTTCACCATATCTACATTTTCATAGCTGTTTTTAAAAAAAAAATAATAATAATGAGTATCTATTATTATCTCTAAGTCCCTTTGTACGTTGTAACTATAGAAATGATGACATATTAGAATGAGTGCATTAATATAGGCTAAACCTGTGATTAGTCTTGTCTCCAGAACTTCTGTCTGAGCTGCAGTTATAGAAAATGGTAAATGGCGCACTTATATAGCGCTTTTATCCAAAGCGCTTTACACTGTCTCGTTCATCCATTCACACACACACCAATGGTAGCAGAGCTGCCATGCAAGGCGCTAACTTGCCATCGCTTGCAACTCGGGGTTCAGCGTCTTTCCCAAGGACTCCTTCGACATGTGGAGTCACGTGGGCCGGGAATCGAACCGCCAACCCTACGATTAGTGGACAACCCGCTTTACCAACTGAGCCAACAGAATAGTGGTATACAATTTGTTTTAACATTAGTTGTGATCGTCCAGGTGTGGTGTAACGTCATGCGTGAAGATGTGGAACGCACTAATGAGACCAGCCAAAGACCTCTAACTGTCTGCACTTATCCTGAGGTGAGGAGTTTATTCCTTAGTAATAACAATATAATGATATTTATACAGAATTATACTCATTATACAGTATGTCTCATCCTTTCTTCCTCTTCCACATATAGTTTTTTGTATTGAGTGGCGTTGTCTCCATGGTTACCTGTGCAGTGTTTATAAGACTCAGCTCTCTTCTGAAGCTCACCGTTCTGTTACTGGTAGCCACAGTATATACTTACTTTGTTGAAGTGGCCTTCCATACTCTTTATGTCAATCAACAAGAGCCGGAGCAACTCTCCAGGTAATAAATAAATAAATAAATAAAAATCATAAAGACAGTACAAAGTTTTATACTGTATTTACTCCATCAGCTCAGTCTTGTGTGTCATCTCCAGATCTTACTACCTGAGAAGAAAAGGCACCTCAGTTCTGTTAATGGCAATGTTTGTGATAGCTGTGTTCTACAACGGGCGACAGGTACGCTTTCGTATAGCACAAAATATTACTGATGGACGAATTTACTCAAAATTCAAATATAAATAAATTTAAAGGTGCAATATGTAGTTTTAAGCAGTGTTCAAACTAAAATAACTCAATAATAATGAAGTTACATTGGAAGAACTGTGATATCGCAATACAATGAATCACACTAGTTTTAGCCTTATTTATAAATTTTCTGGCCCAGAAATTAAAAATAGCTGCTCAGCAGCACCCCTTTTCCTTATAAGGCAACTTACAAGTCATACAGTATGTAGTTTCAAGAACATTTTAGTGTAGACGGAATATTTTCTCAAAACTCTAACATTCAAAAACAATGACTTTGTTATAAATTTAAAGGTGCAGTATGTGTTAAACCTAGAATAAGCTAATAATAACAACATAATTTAAAAAAAACAAACCTTGATTTGCAATGCAACACATTTCACTAGTTTTATGCTTATTTACAACTTTCTGGCCCAGAAATTAAAAGCTCAGCTCCACCCCTTTTCCATGAACGGCAACTTATGAGTCTTTACAGTATGTAGTTTGGAGAGCATTTTAGTGTAGGAGGAATATTTACAAAACTCTAATAAATGATAATGCTTCATTACAATGATATTGTTATCAATTTAAAGGTGCATTAAGTCATTTGTAACAGTGTTAAACCTAAAATAATTTAACTCTACTTTGGCTTATTTCTGGTCAAGAAATTCAGCTCCACCCCTTTTCTATAAAAGGCAACTCTCAAGACATATCCTGACAACACAGGGCTGTAAAAATAACAAACAGCCCATTTAAATCCATTTAGATTATTATCATTTGAACAGTGATCTTTATGTTGTCCCATGTCAGTGGGAGGCCACAGCCAGACTGGACTTCCTGTGGCGCCTGCAGGCCCAACAGGAAGTGGAGGACATGCGAGAGCTGAGAGAGCACAACGAGTGTCTGCTGAACAACATCCTGCCTGCACATGTCGCTCACCATTTTCTGGACAGGAACAAGAATGATGATGTAAGTGATGGTACTTGGGGGTATCAAGACAACCATTTATCAACGATCCTTTTTTGGGACGGTGATGAGAAGCCGGGAATATACCGATTTTCAGGTAGCACTTAAAAGCCAAGAACACTGTCTGGTTTATATATATTATAGTACGAAATTGTATGACAGGCACTCCACTTAAAATTGTTTATATGGTGAAGTTTTCTGACATAGGAATGTTTGACATCTGACAACTGAAAAAGTTGCATTTTCAGTTGAATTTTGAGAAACCACTTGAAGCCTTTGTTGTGTATTTCAATGGCTTTTGTTTGATTTGTTCATTGCAGACCGCTGAAAGTCTTTAAATTTGGACAATAAACCTGATTTGCAATGGGGGTTGAATAGTTTTGCTTGCAACTGTACATGGAAATAAATGTGGATCAGGTGTAAACAGTCATGTGTGGCTGATGTCATTGGCTGCATCCAAAATCGCATACTGTGTCAGTACCTTCTGCGTTCGATTCAGTATCTACTGCTTGGCCAGTGATACAGTACATGCTGATCAGTTTAAATGGTAATGAAGTTTTTTTTTTTATTACAGAATGTAGTGTACATTGTGGCTTAGTGGTTTGTCTTGCACCTCCAGGGTTGAGGGTTCGATTCCCGCCTCCGCCCGGTGTGTGTGGAGCTTGCATGTTCTCGCCGTGCTTCGGGTACTCCGACTTCCTCCCCCAGTCCAAAGACATGTGTTGTAGGCTGACTGGCATTTCCAAATTATCCATAGTGTGTGAGTGATTGTGCCCTGCAATGGGTTGACCCCCCATCCAGGGTGTCGCCAACCTTGTGCCTTCAGTCCCCTGGGATAGGCTCCAGGCTCCTCGTGATCCTGTGTAGGATAAGCAGTATGTAAGGATGGATGGCTAGTCTGCACTTTAGAGGCTAAATTTTGTCTAACTTAGAGGTTTTGCTTGATTGATCCTGATGAATCATGCACAGTATGACCAAGGGCAGGAATTAACAAGGTTTTGAGCCTAGTTCACACTACACGATTTTAAGCAATCGGCGCTCGCCAAACGGCAGTCGATCGTCATGTGTGAACTACTCAACGACGCATCAAAGAGGCTCGCCGACACATCGCTGAGGCAGCTGCGACGCCAGACAGATATTTGGCATGCTAAATATCTGGAGCTGTCGGGCGACTCCACATCCTGTGGTGTGAAAAGTGTTGTCACTGGCAGTGATTGCAGCGGTGAGCTACAGCCAGCGAGAGAGCAAGGCATGAGGTGAGGTCACCGTGAGGAAGGGAAACCCGCGAAACCTTTCGACTCATCTCCAACTCTCTCTGTAGCACACACAATCCCTGCTAGCCCGCGTTTAATCCATTCTTTCACCCACTTCCTTTGTCTTTTCCTTTTTGGGGTTTCTTCTACACAAATCATCGCGGAAACAGCTCGCATTGCTTGTTTCTGTCCTACGTCCATCTTCAAATAAACGTGGTTTTCGCGTCGTATATATCCGTGTCACTTCTCGCGTGTGTTTTCCTCATCGGGTGACAGACTCGTTGTCCGCTCGTGTAGTGTGTGACCCCCTGTCGCCGAGCAATCATGTAGTGTGAACACCACAATGACTTCATGACTCCTGATTACAAGAGAACAAGTCGGGTAGTGTGCACAGAACAGCGATCTCCCGACGCTGAAAGTCGCGGCGTGAACTCGGCTTTAGGAAGTAGCCGTCATGTGAGTAGTGCATCTTGTGTAATGTGACTTTTTTCATGTTTGCTCGTGAAAAGTTCTATATTCTATATTATTTCTCTCTGTCTCTGGTCAGGAGTTGTACGCACAGTCATATGATGAAGTCGGCGTGATGTTTGCCACCATTGCTGGCTTTAATGAGTACTACGAGCAGAAAGAGATTAGACACGAGGGGGTGGAGTGTCTCAGGCTCCTCAACGAGATCATTGCTGACTTTGATGAGGTGAGTGAAGAATCTTATGGAGTTAGTCGCTTGTCTGATTACCATGTAACAGGCTTTCAGAGTCCATTGTCGGGTAAAGGAAGTCTAAAACCCCCTCTCTTTCTTCTACTTCTGTCTGTGGGACAGTTGTTAGATGAGACATACTTTTTGGATATTGAGAAAATCAAAACCATTGGGAGTTGCTACATGGCAGCATCTGGCTTATCACCTAATAAACAGGTTGGTCATGCTATTTTCTTCTTTCAAAATACCCCTTTATTAGCAGGAGATGATCATTAACTTAGATTTCTTACTTTTTTCATATGCTGTAACTGGCATTAGACGAATTTAGAGTCAAATTGACATTTCTATTCAAATTCTAACCAGTTATCACGCCACAGATTCCAATTGGTCGGAAAGTTTTGATTAACTTTCTATAACAGCAGCTCTGCCAGCAGTTACGGTCACAAGGCAATATGTTATTGTTTCTATAGTAACCGTTAATTCACAGGGACTTGTTGTGGTCACTTTGATATGGTGACATTTTCTGTAAGAAGATATTTATTTTAGGGGCATTCCATCTCAAGTGGTCCAATAATTGCAACTTTTTTTTTGAGTGATTACCTCCACGTATTGACATTGTATTTACTTGGTTTAACTACAATGGCCATCTTTGTGTCATGGCACACAACAAATTGTGGCTATACAGCTATTGATGGAAACCTCAATAGCTCCTTGCAACAAAAACTGATCTCTAGAGCACGTTACATGGTACATGCACCTATATAAACATTTTGCACATTCTTCTTCCTTGCCAAATGTAATACTCAAGATTGCTCACAGTTCCACTTTTAGGGTCAATTTATAACAGGAAGGGTTCGAGTCTCAGTCTTAATTTTTTTAGAGGGTACATGGGTAAGTATAGTGTGCATGCAGAACATTTCAGGTTTGAGACTTCTCTTTCTTTTTTTTTTATGGGGGCAAGAAAGTGCAATTTTTTAAAAAATATCCCTCACTTTCGGTTTGAATATCTCTGGTGGGGGACCAGATACGAACCTGAAGTTTTCACAGAAATAAGTCCTCTATAGTAGCGTTCTTCTGTAAAAAATTGTGAGGTTGAGATTGTAGGTAAACTCTTCAGGACAGTAGACCTCGGGGGCAAGATTTGAAGAACCAGATACATGTTGGAACAGGTGTACCGTTGGTATGCGTGAATAGATTTGATCCAAATATGGAAATACAGTCCTCAGTTGGGTGTTTTACAAATGAACAGTGTCATAACCAGAGCTGTGGTGTTGTTTCTCCTGTGATAAAAGCAGTAAGTGACTACAGCTCAGAAGTACTATACATAGAAATAATCACTCAAAACAGTTTTTTTTTTTTGAGCAATCTACACTGGACCACTTGAGATGGAATGACACTTTACATTTATGAAAGTAGTCTCCAAAATCAGCACTTTGTAACAGTCAGAGGTAAAGTTATAACTTTAAGTGGACATTCCATAACATTAAATGGATAAATTGTCCTAGTTTGCCAAATAGTTCAGAGATGCCAACTGCTCGCATTAATAAATCAGATCGAGTTCTTTTGCTTTTGTCCTCAATGCAAAGTCTCAAAAATCAATCTGACTCATGAGCGTGTAGACGTGTAGACCCTAGTGCACGAGGGGAATATACAATGCGTAAAGAGGAATGAGTGAATAACAAGCTGGAGTTTTAAGGGGATTTTATAGTGTTAAGAAAGGTTAAACCATGTTAACTCTCTGGCACTTCAGACTCGAGGTGGCAGCGACTGGCATCACCTGAGCGAACTGGTGCTTTTTGCTCTGGCAATGCAAGAGACCTTGAGAGCGATCAACAAACACACCTCCAACAACTTCCAGCTCCGTGTCGGTAAAGTCACACGTTGTACTTGTAGCTTCAGATGCTAATGTAACTAAAGCAGGGAAGAAATATGTCCCTGCCATGGAAAAAAAAAAATCTTTTTCAAGAATAAATGAGCATTTTGCAGCTCTTTCACCAATACCTTCAGCATTCTAAACCTAGAAGAAGCCTTTAATTGTCACATATACATTACAGCACAGTGAAATTCTTTGTTCACATATCATAGCTTTGTCAGGAAGCTGGGGTCAGAGGTGATACAGCGCCCCTTACACTGCCATTGATGGACCTTCACTGCTCCAGCGGTGCTGTATCATGGCTGACCCTGCGTTCTGACCCCAACTTCCTAACAAGCTACAATATTTGAAGAAAGAATTTTACTGTGCTGTAATGTATGTGACAATTAAAGGCTTATTCTTCTTCTGATCAGTAATCCAGACTGTTTAACCATTGAGTCACCAATACCCTACCAATATCTAATAACTAACAACATTAAAAAAGGTTAGCGCTGTTCTCTATACAGTAATTTCCACTTTTTATTGCATGATGCCAAGGTCACTATATTTATCTGTTGTCACACAGGAATCGCACACGGACCTGTTGTTGCCGGGGTGATCGGAGCAGCTAAGCCGCAGTACGATATCTGGGGGATGACGGTAAACCTGGCGAGCCGCATGGACAGCACAGGCATCAGTGGGAGGATCCAGGTCCCCGAGCAAACCAAGAAGATTCTGTCCAACTGGGGATTTGTGCTGGAGCTGCGTGGCGAGATCTTCATTAAGGGCGTGAGTGAGCGGCAGGGACGCTTACGCACCTACTTTATCAACAACAGCAGGGCTTACCGGACCATCAACATATCCACGAAAGGGGGAAGGACAGCCGGACGCAGCATAGGGAGGAACACGCTGGCTTCAGTGGTGTTTAGTCTCCTCCGGGCCATCCAGAAGGAGAAGCAAAGCGGCACCGCTGGACGATTCTCACTGTCCACGAACAGCATTCAATGTTAATATTAAAAACTGTATGAAAACTGACATGACCAATGAAATGAGCTGTACTTGTTGCCTTCACTCTCCAAGAGAAATTTCACCAAATTTCATAGTCCTCAATTCTGTAGTTATAAACAACAAAATCCCCCATTCGTTTTATTCACACACAGTCTAACTCATGGTTACATGCCACACCAAACATTACTAGATTTCATGTCTTTTCATTCGGCTGAATTTATTAACAGATATATGTAATCACATGGTGAAATTTCCTTTTAAAGGTTCATGAAACCTCCCTCTTTCAGCTCAAGACTACCTCTCAATGTTTTTGAAAAATGCAGCTTAAATGGGCGTGGATGGCTGTGCGAAGAAGGGAGTGGGAGTGGGCGTGGCAGGGAAAGGCAGAGGAGGAAGAGGCGAGCCTTCAGAGTTCTCACAATAAAGATGGATAGTGACAAAATGTTTGCAGATGAGGCAGAGGACTTCTCTCCTCCTGAATCCCCAGGGCTAAATGGAGACACGATAGATAGCAGTGTAGGTCCTACGCCCTGTCTATTTGAATCATTAGCCCCTGGCATGACTATGGAGGAAAACAAAACAAACCCGGTAGCGCAGATGAGAGAAATGTTGGAATGGTAGCTAGCTAATAGGCTCGAGCTTTTCACGAATAAAAGGCGAAGGCTCTTCCCTTCAACGCGGATTCTCGTTGTATAGTTTTGCACGCGACGGCCCGCGGAGCTTTAAGTGGTTTAATTAGCTCGAAAGGCAAGTAAAATGTTTAAAATTATGGTTTTAACCATTTATGGTTAAAATTGGTTAAAATTAGTTAACCATGGTTAAAATTAGACACATACCTCATTCGAAGGGATGGAAAAGTCCTCGGGACCGAGCAAGTCCGAAGTCCACCTTTCTCCAATTCACATAGCGCTCCTGAATAAAGGTACTCGAACTCTTACACCACTGAAACAAACACCTGCGACCCATTTGAACGCCTCTCTCATCTACTACATCTGTAGGAAAGCACCGCCTGCTGTCATGAATAATTAAGAGACAGCATCTTCTCATAGGATACAAACACGCGGGCTCATGAATAATTATGAGACACCGACACGTCATCGAAGTACTATAGTACATTGCCACGTCACTGCCTGTGACCGAGGTTTTAAAACAGGAAGACGAAAATAGCGGCAAAAAGCTCAAAATTAACCAGTCTTCTCCTACAATTAAAAATAACCGATGCTAAGATTGTCTTTCATGATGTGCGATACGAACGCCTCTGTTAAATTCTTAGAAAATGTAGTTTAGTGTTTCATGACACTTTAAGTACCCTAAGGACCATTTTGATTAAAATGGAGTGAGGCAATTATGTACATTGTACCTCTCCAAGAGTAAAGTTATAGTCCTGAGACATTACTTTACTTTCATTTCATTACTGTTTTTTAACATGCCGTAATCAGTGACTTTTTCCTTCAGTTGAATCATTGTTGCTGTGTTAAGGGCTCTTTAATTACTTCACTGAATAAGTCAATTGTGTTTCATGAGCACTTGGTGACTTTAGAAGAAAAATTTAGTTCATTCAAGAGCAGAGCGTGGTTCATTAGGGCTGAGCAGAGCTTGAGTAATTCAGGTGCAGAACTTGGAGTATTAAGGAGCAGAACTTAGCTACCTCAGGAGCAGAACATGCTTAATTCAGTAACAGAACTTGGCCAAGTCAGGGACAGACCTTGGCTAACTCAGAAAAAGTACTTGCTTAATTCAGGGTTAATTCTTTAGCAGAATGAGCAGAACTCAGCTAATTCAGGAGCAGAATTTTGAATTAGAACTAGCTTAGTCAGGTGCAGAACCTGGTTAAGTCAGGAACAAAACATGGATAATTGAAGATCTGAACTAGGATGATGCAAGATCAGAACTTGGGTAATTCAGAAGCAGAATTTAGCTACCTCAAGAATGGAACTTGGATAATACAGAACACAAATTTGTCAAATTAAAGAGCAAGATGTTTAAGAGCAGAACCTGGTTGATTCATATGCAGAACTTGGCTAACACAGGAGCAGAACATGGCTACTATCTCTCAGGAGTAGAACTTGGCTAAGTCAGAGGATGAACTTAGTTCATTCAGAAGCAGAACTTGGTTAATTTGGGGCTAATTCTGGAACAGAAGCTGTCTTATTTGGAAGCATTCAAATTAAAATGGAGATTAGAAGCAGAATTTGGTTAACTCAGGATCAGAACTTGGATAACACAGGTAGAATTTGGCAAATTTGGAAGCAAATACTTTAAGGGCAGAACTTGGCTAACTCAGGAGTAGAACTTGGTTGATTCATGAGCAGAAGCAGAACTTAGTTAATTCAGGAGCGGTACTTGGCTAACTCAGCAGCAGACCTTAGTTACTTCAGGAGCAGAACTTTGCTAACTCAAGAGCAGATCTTAGTTAATTCAGGAGCAGAACTTAGTTAATTCAGGAGCAGAATTTGGCTAACTCAGGAGCAGAACTTAGTTAATTCAGGAGCAGCACTTAGTTAATTCAGGAGCAGAATTTGGCTAACTCAGGAGCAGAACTTAGTTAATTCAGGAGCAGAATTTGGCTAATTCAGGAGCAGAACTTAGTTAATTCAGGAGCAGAGTTAATGTGGCAAACTCAGAAACAGAACTTAGTTAATTCAGGAGCGGTACTTGGGTAACTCAGGAGCATAACTTAGTTAATTCAGGAGCAGAACTTGGCTAACTCAAGAGCAGATCTTAGTTAATTCAGGAGCGGTACTTGGCTAACTCAGGAGCATAACTTAGTTAATTCAGGAGCAGAACTTGGCTAACTCAAGAGCAGATCTTAGTTAATTCAGGAGCGGTACTTGGCTAACTCAGGAGCAGAACTTAGTTAATTCAGGAGCAGAATTTGGCTAACTCAAGAGCAGATCTTAGTTAATTCAGGAGCGGTACTTGGCTAACTCAGGAGCAGAACTTAGTTAATTCAGGAGCAGAACTTGGCTAACACAGGAGCAGAACCTAGTTAATTCAGGAGCAGAACTTGGCTAACTCAAGAGCAGATCTTAGTTAATTCAGGAGCAGAACTTGACTAATGTAGCAGTATAACTTTGCTAATTCAGGAGCAGAGTTAATGTGGCAAACTCAGAAACAGAACTTGGTTAATTCAGAAGAATTTGTGTTGGAAATCTGCTCTCTTCTGTACCTTGTTTCAGTTGTGTTGTAATTGTCCAGTCATTTCATATGGTTCACACAGACTAACAAACAGTGAGAGGAGGTCACCATGGCCACGCTAAAAATGGTAATGAAATGAGGTGATACTTTTTGGGGGTCTGACAGACAGCGCTTATTAAATATTATCTTAAATCCCCAAATATAATGCTGATGAATGTTGGGGCTGTTATAGCATGTGTTCTAGCAGTTACAGTGCTCTCCATTAATATTGGCACCCTTGGTAAATATGAGCAAAGATGTCTGTGAAAAATTGTCTTTATTGTTTAACCTTTTGATCTTTTGTCCAAAACATTCACAAAAATACTCTCCTCTCATGGATATCAAACAAGTGCAAACAAAACACAGGTTTATCAAAAAAAAAAAAGTTAAATATATGTGTGCAACAATTATTGGCACCCTTTTAGTCAATACTTTGTGCTAGATCCCTTTGCCAAGATAACAGCTCTGAGTCTTCTCCTATAATGCCTGATGAGGTTGGAGAATACATGGCAATGGATCTGAGACCGTTCCTCCATACAGAATGTTTTGAACAAAACAATAAAAAAGTTCAACAATAAAGATACTTTTTCACAGCCTTCTTTGCTCATATTTACCAAAGGTGCCAATATTAGTGGAGGGCACTGTATAGCATGTGAAGATTTATCCTCAGTCTGCTGTGGTGACTTTATCTACTGAATCTCTTTGCCATACCTGAAGCACAGTAACATCTTAGTTTTAGTTGAATATTTATGTATATACGTGCAGTCAAAGCCAACAGAGTCTCTAAGAATCCTGTGTCAAATTGTGTTGTTCTTTATTTTAGAGAATCTCCATCTCAAGGCCATGATGGTGTACGAATACCTCACACTTACGTAGATGCATATTGTGTACGATTGTTTTTTTCACATTCTATTGTATTGTATTACATTCCAAATATTTTGTATGCAACATATTAAAAACGATACAATTTCTACCTGATGTGAGTGGTTACGAGAATAGTATATGTGAGAAGTGGGACAAAAACTAGCTAAAGATTCATCTGCATCACCAATCTGCATTATATAAATAACAATGTGCTACTGATTCACTTCATTTTTAGTCGTGCTAGCATGCTAGGTCGAGCTATACTATACTGCAAAGACGCAATTCAAACAATTTTTCTATTTTCCACAGATGTAGCCAACAAGCCCTTAGTGTGACTGTGTATATGTATGATGTCCAGTGGTAGGACTGGTGTATTCCCGCCTCACACCCAGAGTTCCTAGGATCTGGATCCACCACGACCCTGATTGGTTAAAGCACTTACTGAAGATGAACGATGCCAATTTATTCATCCATCCATCCATCCATCTTCTATACCGCTTATCCTTTTCAGGGTCACGGGGAAACCTGGAGCCTATCCCAGGGAACATGGGGCACAAGGCGGGGTACACCCTGGACAGGGTGCCAATCCATCGCAGGGCACAATCACATACACACTCACACACCCATTCATGACACCCTACGGACACTTTGGACATGCCAATCAACCTACCTACCTACTTTGGACTGGGGGAGGAAACCGGAGTACCCGGAGGAAACCCCCGCAGCACGGGGAGAACATGCAAACTTGAACCCCCGACCCAGATTATATCTGTAGGAGAGGAGTCTCTGAGCTCTGTGCTCGATTATATCTGTCTGTAGGAGAGGAGTCTCTGAGCTCTGTGCTCGATTATATCTCTCTGTAGGAGAGGAGTCTCTGAGCTCTGTGCTCGATTATATATCTCTCTGTAGGAGAGGAGTCTCTGTGCTCGATTATATATCTCTCTGTAGGAGAGGAGTCTCTGAGCTCGATTATATCTGTCTGTTGAAGAGGAGTCTCTGAGCTCTGTGCTCGATTATATCTCTCTGTAGGAGAGGAGTCTCTGTGCTCGATTATATCTGTCTGTTGAAGAGGAGTCTCTGAGCTCTGTGCTCGATTAGTCTGGTCTGGTATTCTGCCGCCAGTACACGCGGGGTTGTGACTCGTTTGTGATTGTTTGCCTGCGCAGTTTAATATCAGTATCCCGTTGAATAGCAGTCTCTTTTCTGTTTATTGTTCGGGAAAATGGCGGATGCACAGGACGACAAGCTTTACAAAGCCGAGTATGCGAAAAGTGGACGCGCTTCGTGTAAGAAATGTAAAGAAAACATTGCGAAGGACTCGCTGAGGATGGCCATCATGGTGCAGGTAATGAACTGAAGCTAAAGCAGCATGAACAATGTGGTAGTGAGGAGGAAGTGTGTGTGTGTGTGTGTGTGTGTGTGTGTGTCTTGAAACTTCGAATGAAAGCATATTGTTCCGTGTTGTATTTGACATTTAATGTGCAGTAGTTGTGCAGTTTTCCCTCCTGCAGTGTTTTGTGTCTGAATGGCCTACTTAATCTCTGCATTCCTTTAGCTAGCTATCTTCATGGTGTGTGTGTGGTGTGTGTGTGTGTGTGTGTGTGTGTGTGTGTGGTATGTGTATTATTCATTCATGTTGCAGTATAACTACCTATAAGATTAGTTCTGCAGCTGAGATTTGGTGCTTTTTCAGTCTGCAATGGAAATGTTCAAGAACATTATCTTTTTCTCATGTAGCAGGGGTGCACAAACTTCTCTTCTTTCATTTTGCAGGCGAAAGCATTTCCATTGACCCACATTATGAGCCTGGTTTATTGAATACATTTATTTCGTACAGTATCTATACAGCGTCCCTTTTTAAAAGTTTCCCCGTCCAGGCCACACCCAATCAGCAGCTCCAGTGTGGGCGTGGCCAAGTATAATCAATCAGAGGGAGAGAGGGATTGTGTGTGAGAGATTGAGGGAGATTGTGTGTGAGGGAGATTGTGTGTGAGGGAGTGAGATAAAGAGGGATTGTGTGTGTGAGGGAGATTGTGTGTGAGGGAGTGAGATAAAGAGGGATTGTGTGTGTGAGAGATTGAGGGAGATTGAGGGGGATTGTGCGTGAGGGAGAGTGAGGGAGATTGTGTGTGAGAGATTGAGATGGAGAGGGATTGTGTGTGTGAGGGAGATTGTGTGTGAGAGATTGAGGGAGATTGTGCGTGAGGGTGACTCAGGGAGATTGAGGGAGATTGAGGGAGAGTGAGGGAGATTGTGTGTGAGAGATTGAGATGGAGAGGGATTGTGTGTGTGAGGGAGATTGTGTGTGAGAGATTGAGGGAGATTGTGCGTGAGGGTGACTCAGGGAGATTGAGGGAGATTGAGGGAGATTGGGGGGGATTGTGCGTGAGGGTGACTCAGGGAGATTGAGGGAGATTGGGGGGGATTGTGCGTGAGGGTGACTCAGGGAGATTGGGGGGGATTGTGCGTGAGGGTGACTCAGGGAGATTGAGGGAGATTGGGGGGGATTGTGCGTGAGGGTGACTCAGGGAGATTGAGGGAGATTGGGGGGGATTGTGCGTGAGGGTGACTCAGGGAGATTGAGGGAGATTGGGGGGGATTGTGCGTGAGGGTGACTCAGGGAGATTGAGGGAGATTGGGGGGATTGTGCGTGAGGGTGACTCAGGGAGATTGAGGGAGATTGGGGGGGATTGTGCGTGAGGGTGACTCAGGGAGAGTGAGGGAGATTGTGCGTGAGGGAGATTGAGGGGGATTGTGCGTGAGGGTGACTGAGGGAGATTGAGGGGGATTGTGCGTGAGGGAGATTGAGGGGGATTGTGCGTGAGGGAGATTGAGGGGGATTGTGCGTGAGGGAGATTGAGGGGGATTGTGCGTGAGGGTGACTGAGGGAGATTGAGGGGGATTGTGCGTGAGGGAGATTGAGGGGGATTGTGCGTGAGGGAGATTGAGGGGGATTGTGCGTGAGGGGGATTGAGGGGGATTGTGCGTGAGGGAGATTGAGGGAGATTGTGCGTGAGGGAGATTGAGGGGGATTGTGCGTGAGGGAGATTGAGGGGGAAAGTACAAAAATCTCACACAGCAAAGTACAAAAATCCTGCTCCCGATATAATAATCTCTAGAGCTAACACATTTATTCATATCTATGAAGATAATCCAGATTGCACGTGTATCATATTAACAGCATTTTTTGCCTTGTTTATTAAACTGAAATGATTTCTACTTGTTTTTAAGTTATTTAAGAATTTAAACCGAGCTCCTTCATTTCAAGCAATAGGTTAATTTGTTTTAAAACCGATCATGGAAAGGATAATGAAAATAAAAAACCGTTGATGTGTTGTGAATCTTTATTCATCAGTCTTACTGAACCGCTGACTGTTGGGCAAAACCTAATCAGAGATGTATTCCTAAATATCAACACGTGTACCGAATCTTAACCGTAAACAGTCCTTCATACATTAAAGAATTCATTCACCTAGGGCTGCAACCAACCATGATTTTGATCGTCGATTAATCTGTCGATTATTTCTTCGATTAATCGATTCGCTGGATTAAAAGGCCCGTTTTTATTTGTTCACATTCTGCCCGACGTTCTCCTTCAAACACTGCAAACTGAAGACCATGAAAAATGTATGAAATGTTATACGTTGCGCAAAGGATTTAAAAAAAAAATAATAATCAACATTATATTTTGAAAAAACAAACAGCTGATCGTCCACGAGCTTTAAAGCGGACGTTAAATGATGGTATTAGAATTACTAAAAGAGAAAAACAAAAGCAGAAGCTGAGTGTTACGTGGTAAGAGGCTGAATGTTCTGCAGTAACACACACATTCGCTCCTTTAAACACAGTGACGCGTCCCTTTATTCTGACATTTATATACACCGACGTGTTCGAACCCCGTCACAGT
Source organism: Ictalurus furcatus (assembly GCF_023375685.1). Classification (NCBI taxonomy): domain Eukaryota; kingdom Metazoa; phylum Chordata; class Actinopteri; order Siluriformes; family Ictaluridae; genus Ictalurus; species Ictalurus furcatus. The sequence goes on from NC_071279.1 coordinate 17,245,543, forward strand.
TACCGCGCTCATAAAACACTACTACGACTACTGCGGTTTATAAATATCACTAAACACGGCGTTACACCACACGTCTGATCCGAATGGATATTTTAGTCCGAGTTACTGCGCTTCCTGTCTGTCGCTGTAGGTCAGGTCTGCCTGGAAGAAGAGAGAGCGAGCTCTCAACGGGATCTCCCTGGTTCAAGTTGAATCGCGCTCCGTTCGATCGAGGCGTACGCGTGGACTCGCGCTCGTCCGGTGAAGTGTAACGGAGACCCGCTCGCTGTCGGGACGAGACTTTACGTACGGCGGAAATACCGCTGTGAATGTCTATTTACAGATGAGGATAGAAAAAGGTCGACATGTCGTTTCTGCACTGAAGAAAACACGTCCGGAACACGTTAAACCGCACGCGCGAATGCCGCGGCGTCCGACACGACGAGCCACGTTCATACGCTCGCGAGTTTGTTTGAAGCGCTCGATAGAAAACGTTCTCGCGTAACGGACGACCCGGATCCTGCTCAGTCTGTGACCTCCGCCGTTTCTCAGACGGGTTTTATTCAGAGATATGAACCGTTTCTCACCGTTATGAAGTGATGTCACTGATTGGGGGAGGGGTATCTAGGAAACTCGCCGTAAGTTATTACATTACGTCAGCTACGATTATTTATTTATTTATTTATTTTAACCAGCGGTCAGGTTTCCAGCATCCTAAATACGACACTGGGCGACACATCAGAGCTTTTACGTGCGCTGTGATCTAATAAATTCGATTTGTCCACCTCTGAGATGAGATGAAGCTGAGATTAAACTAATTTAAACTTTATTCTGTGACCTGAATCATCATCATCATCATCATTTTCACTTTGAGACTTTCTGACGCTTGTTCCTCCACAGTCGCCCATGTTTGATGGGAAAGTGCCGCACTGGCATCACTTCTCCTGCTTCTGGCTCCGCGCGGCCGCGCAGTCCACGTCTGACATCTCGGGCTTCACCGATCTCCGCTGGGAGGACCAGGAGAAAGTGAAGAAAGCCATCGAAAGCGGAGGGTCTGTCGGAGGTGAGCGCTTTGTTTTTCCTGAACCTACTGCTTGTAGTCGGTCGATCATCACAGAAACGAATCACAAAATAAACCCAGAGATTAATACCAACGACGATACGAATTCTTCCGAGTCGGTGTGAGATTCAGCGTGCAGCTCCTCGTCGAGCTGCATCACGTGTGTTACTTTTATATATTATTTTTCAGTTATATGAATATATATGCCATTATAGCAATAGTCTGGAAATATCTTGTACATAGTGATGTGCTGTGATACAATAACTATTCATCAGAGGGGAAAAAAAAGAAAATACACTCCTATATGGTTTCACCGCTAAATGAGTAACGCTCTTGTTTTGGGAAATTTTCGAGATTTACCTCTGCGAAAGCTTTTTTTTTTTTTTTTTTTAGGCCTCCAGTAAAAGCATTGTTCGTAATGAAACGTAAATGATTTGTTTATTTTTTTTCTCTGTATGTTTTAATGCCGTCTGTCCCGTCAGGTAAAGCTGAGCGTAAAGGAGCAGGTAAAGGAGAGAAGTCTCTGAATGACTTCGCAGTGGAGTACGCAAAATCCAACCGGAGCACCTGCAAAGGCTGTGACCAGAAAATAGAAAAGGTACCAAACAAGTGCTGGTTTTTTTTCCTTTTTTTTTTTTAAGTCTGTATTACTGGCTAATATAATATAGGGGGGGGGGAATAAAGTCAGTGAAGAGTGTGATAATGTTGTACTAATATAATGTTAGCGATTCCTTGCACGTTCATGACACATGCCACTGCTGCAGAAACTGTGCGTGTCTCAAATGGTGCACTCGAGTATGTCGTACATCTCAGATTGAGCACTCGCATAACATAACAGAGCGGTACACAGAAATGACCAAGTACCACAATCATCCATTCCAGTTTACAGTCGGTGCGGTAATGTCGTCGCTCGGTCCGTCAAGCCATTCAGAGAACGGTAAACCGTGGCGGTTTCCGGTGGCTCCGCCCCTTTCCGCTTTAATTTTGTCGGGTCTTGACACTGTACCGCGTCTCACCGAATTGCCCCGTGTTTCCTCCTAACTCGTATCGAAAGCACACGGAGTATGCCGCTTGAGCCGCCGATAAGGAATCGAATGCGTGCCGTGTTGCTGAGCGTGTTCCCCGCGTTCCTTAAATTCCAGGACCAGATCCGCGTTTCGAAGAAATCGGTGGACCCGGAGAAGCCTCAGCTGGGTCTGATCGACCGCTGGTACCACACGGGCTGCTTCGTGAGCCGGCGCGAGGAGCTGGCGTTCAAACCCGAGTACAGCGCGGCTCAGCTCAAAGGCTTCGCCGCTCTGCGTGCCGAGGACCAGGACGAGCTGAAGAAGAGACTCCCTACTGTCAAGACTGAGGGGTGAGTCACAAAAAAAACAAAAAACAACCTAATTACAGATTTCAGCTCTTTTTAATCATGATGGTGTCGCATCGGCAACTAATCACCTACGGAGTACTTGACGAGGAAGGCGTTAACGTTCTGGGGTTCAATTTGTGTTCGTCCACAAGGCAAAAAAAAAAAGGAACATGCATTTAAATATCGAGTAAGTGATTGATGTTCATATAAGTGATTGATATTCGTATACTGATATTCATATGTGATTGATATTCGTATACTGATATTCATATAAGTGATTGATATTCGTATACTGATATTCATATAAGTGATTGATATTCGTATACTGATATTCATATAAGTGATTGATATTCGTATACTGATATTCATATAAGTGATTGATATTCATATAAGTGATTGATATTCGTATATTGATATTCATATAAGTGATTGATATTCGTATATTGATATTCATATAAGTGATTGATATTCATATAAGTGATTGATATTCGTATACTGATATTCATATAAGTGATTGATATTCGTATACTGATATTCATATAAGTGATTGATATTCGTATACTGATATTCATATAAGTGATTGATATTCATATAAGTGATTGATATTCGTATATTGATATTCATATAAGTGATTGATATTCGTATATTGATATTCATATAAGTGATTGATATTCATATAAGTGATTGATATTCGTATACTGATATTCATATAAGTGATTGATATTCGTATACTGATATTCATATAAGTGATTGATATTCGTATACTGATATTCATATGTGATTGATATTCGTATACTGATATTCATATAAGTGATTGATATTGGTATACTGTATGTAACCCTGATGTCTTTTGCTTCCTCAATGCATCTTGTTGCTTCAGTGTCCCGCTTGTTTAATATTACGGGCTGTTATAATGTTTGTTACAAAATAAAAGTACCAAAAAGGCATAATAAAAATTCAAGCATCATATATTGTCGTAATGTATGAATGAATACATTTTTGCAGAGAAACCGTATCTCTCGACTTTTCCCCCCGGTTGCCGTAATTATTTATAGCAGTATGCGCGTGCTGCTGTTTGCGTGGCTGACAGAAACGTGTGAAAGCAAAAGCGGATGGCGTGACCGGTGTCGTGCCGCGGAGTTGCCGTATCCATCACGTTTTTTTCCAGTTGAAAATAGTCACTATAAATAAGCAGTCATAAACCCTATTTTAAAAGGCGAGAGGCACACCGAGAGAACCTATGTTCTGTTCCATACAGTCCGGGGTGTGTTATGATTATGATTTATATAAGTTATGATTTATAACTTTTTTTTTATGTCACGTTCTTATTATAGTTATTATCTTTGCTATTATTGCATAGTTATAAAAAGTGGTGATATAATAAAGGCCCGTTTTTGTGTTGACCTAACAGCCTGCACTTCACCTAATAGGCCTGTAGGTGGCACCTGGACTTCCACCGCTATGATAGTTTCATCAAATTGTAAATGAACACAAGAGGCAGTACGTAAATGAGAGCAAACTGAACATTACGTCCCATTAACGCGATTTCCACAGATGTACATTCGTCCGTCTGTTTATGAATTAGACCGGGAAATTACCGCTCTGCTCCACGCTGTCCAATGAAATGTGAGCTCGTTCTGCCACAGGTTGGTGTATACATGACAAAACGGGCATCGATTATGCGTTATGTGATATTTTTAAATATATGATATGTAGCGTTTTAATTGAATTGTCAGTAGTTGTTGTGATTGTGATTTTTCCCTGCCATTGATCCACAGACGATCACTGGAAGAGCCGTATACGGCTTGCGAGTCATTGAATCCCCTGGTCTAGGTTGTTTTGGCGCACGAGCATCGTTTTTAAAACTTTGATCAAAAATGTATCGGCAGCACACGTAGACAGTGTCACTCGAAAATGATTATAAGTATGAAATATTTTAAGCTTAAATATCTGAATTCATTGTAAAGACATTTTGTTTATTTATTTGTTTATTTGTTTATTTAGAACGTTTGATTTACGCTCCTTTGGCGTGTTTCCTTTTTTTTAAATTTTTTTGTGGGGTCGTAACATGACTCCTCTTAGCAAGCTCGCTTGCCTGTCTTGACTAATGAAACAAACAGAATTCATTGATGCACGAAATGAAAAGTTAATCCAAACACAGGTAATGTAGCTGCACGCTTTAACCAAAACGTTTTGATATGGACCACCAGAGCGTCTCGTATCTTTTGTAGCTCTGAGTTCAACACCGATTTTTATTTATTGAGCTAGAAATGGTTTTATAGTGGATATTATATTTGGGGGAAAAAGTACAAACAATATGCATGATTAGGAAACTAGACCTATGGTACCTCTTTATTAAAGCTTCAGTCAGTGATACAGTTGATCAAGAGGATGTTCAGTGCAGTCGTTATTTGCTAACTAGATTACATGACAAAAGTGGCGAGATCAGGATTTGTGTACGGTCGCTATGCGTCCGTCGTCATGGTGATCCTGTCTTTCGCTGCCGAATCCCCTGCAGCACAGGAAAATGCCTTTGAAGGCTTCCCTGAAGGACTTCATCTTGTAGGCGTAGAGGAAAGGGTTGACGGCCGAGTTGGCGTGAGACAGGATGATGGCGGTGAGGAGGAGGGGCAGGGGCACGTAGCATTGAGGGCACAGCAGCAGGAAGCAGTTGATGATGTGCAGCGGGATCCAGCAGACGGTGAAGAGGAAGAGCACGAGGAAGAGCGACGTGGCCGTCTTCATCTCCTTCTTGATGTTGGTGGCTCCGTCGCTGTTGCCCTGGCCTCCGCGATCCGCCGCGATCCTGCGCATCTGCTGCTTGACCGTGAGGAAGATCTGCGCGTAGATCAGGAACATGACGACGAGCGGCGTCAGCACGCACGCGAAGAAGTTGAAGTACACCATGTAGGTCATCTCCACCACGTTGACGAAGAAGCAGAATTCGTCCCCGGGCGGAGTCTTGTGCCAGCCCATGAGCGGGACCAGGCCGATGAGGAAAGCCAGCACCCACGTGATCAGGATGATGAGCAGCGCGTTACGTGGCGTCATGGTGCTGTGGTAGCGAAAGGGCATGAAGATGGCCACGTAGCGCTCGACCGCCACCGCTAGCAAGCTGAAGATGGAGCTCTGAGTCAGCATGATGAGCACCGACAGCATGAACACGCACAAGTACAGGTTGTGGCGCGGGATGCCCAGATCGGTCATGATGGCGCAGGGGATAGCCAGCGCCCCCACGCACACGTCTGCCACCGCCAACGACACCAGGAAGTAATTAGTGACCGTGTGCAGCTTCCGATTAAACCCCACAGCGGCGCACACCAGCAGGTTGCCCACAGTGGACAGGAAGGCGATGACCAGCTCCGCCACCATGTAGGGCACGTTAATGGACGCCGCCGTTCCTGCGGGAGTCGTGGTTAAAGTCGTGAGAGTTGCGAGAGTAGTGAAAGTGGCGTTCGTCTGTGGGCGGGGCTGAGTGACAGCCGATGTAGTTGACGTCGTGGCATTAGTGAGGGTCACAAGGCTGTGGGTTTGATACGAGGTGACATTCAGGATGGTGGTGTTGAAGTAAAGCAGAGCCGGTGAGAGGGAGGTGTCGGTGGCCGAGTCGTTCATTATGCACTGTAAAGGAATTACAGAGCACACAGAGTTTATACGCCATAATACTCAGCCTTGCGTCTGCCCACTGACTGTCAAAAACAACACGTTCAGCTGAGAAAGTAGTTATGAAGATTTAACAGTTCTTACATAGTTAACATCGTTATAAAGATTTAACACTTTGCAGTTGTTGTTCAGTCCGTACAGGATTATTATTATTTATTTTTTCTGTGATGGTTGCGGCCAAAAACGCTTGATTTTGCTCCGGCCTTTTAAAAAATTTGCGATGCAACTTCCGTTTGAGTTTTGTGCTTTTTTTTTTTTTTTTTTTTTTTTTTTTTTTTTTTTTTTTGGATGTTTGTTGGTAAACGAGACCTTTTAGCTGTACTCCTGTTTGACGCACGTGAATCGACGAGGGCTTCGGCTGAACGCCCGTCCTGATGACGTTCGGGCGTCTCGGCCCAGGTCTACGGAAAATCTGCAGTAACTTAGAAAAATCGCACGCTCCCGAGGACACTGCGGAGTTTCCTTGATTTTTGTATTCGTTTCTGCGATCGCAGAATCCTGGAGGGACCATCATCATCATCATCATCATCATCATTATTATTATTATTATTGTTATTATTATTATTACAGTTTAATTATAAAAGGGTGTTGTTAACTATTGAAACCTCAATTTTTCGACTCACTTTTTCAATAATAAAGAGAAATTATTTTTGAGGAAAAAAAATAATCCAGGAAGTCCAGGATTTCACCATTTTACGATCAAAGAAAAGCTTTTACATTTCCACATTTTAGAATAATAATAGTCATCAAAACTCTCTCTCTCTCTCATATATATTTAGAGAGAGAGATACATGTGTATATATAGAGAGAGTGAGATATACATGAGAGAGAGAAAGAGAAAGAAAGATAGGGACATATATATATATATTTAGAGAGAGAGAGAGAGAGATAGATAGAGATAGATATATATATATCTCTATCTCTCTCTCTCTAAATATATATATATATCTCTATCTAGCTCTCTCTCTCTAAATATATATATATATATCTCTATCTATCTCTCTCTCTCTCTAAATATATATATATATATCTCTATCTATCTCTTTCTCTCTCTAAATATATATATATATTTTATTTAGAGAGAGAGATACGTGTGTGTGTGTGTGTATATATATATATATATATATATATATATATATATATATATATATATATATATATATATATATATATATGAGAGAGAGAGAGATATATATTTAGAGAGAGAGATAGATAGATATATATATATATATCTCTCTCTAAATATATATATATCTCTCTCTCTAAATATATATATATATATATATATATTTTATATGAGAGAGAGAGATAGAGATATATATATTTAGAGAGAGATAGATATAGATATATATATATATATATCTCTCTCTAAATATATATATATATCTCTATCTCTCTCTCTAAATATAAATATATATATATATATTTTATTTAGAGAGAGAGATACGTGTGTGTGTATGTATGTGTATATATATATATCTCTATATATATCTCTATATATATCTATATGTATATATATAGAGAGAGAGAGATACATGTGTATATATAGAGAGTGTGATATATATATATATAATGTATATTAGTGTGTGTGTGTGTAATATACACACACCGATTTTAAGATCATTTACTCCAGTGTGTTAGATGTACTTACGTGATTGCTGTTGCAGTGTCACAGAAACTTCCCCAGAAGAATCCTGCGTCACTGCACCATTTCTCTGCGCTGGTTAGAAAAGCAGGTCGTTGCTGTATCAGTTCTACACTCCATTACACTCAGAAATATCGTTTCTACGTCCCTGTCATCTCCGTCATCTACATACCTGTGTGTGTGTGTGTGCGTGCGTGCGTGTGTGTTTACACGCAGTACTTTTAGGGGTTTATATACGACTTGCTGTTTCCTTTGTTTGTGTTGTGTTTTTTCCACCGAGGGGTCGTATGTGGTCCTCGGGTGCTCGCCTGTATGTCCGTGGAGTCATTAGTGACCTGTCTAAGGGGTAATAAGAAGGGTAAGATGATGGAATGGGAAGTCCCATAGGTGGCGCCTCTATAGAAAGGTGATTTAATTAGTCGGTAACGTCCCTGAGAAAGCCCTCCCCGGGTCAGGAGAGCGTGATTAGACGTGACCGGTGAGCTACTAATGAGCTCCACTGATAAATGTGCGTGCTTACGTCGTGTTATTAAAGTTTTCAGCTTTAACGAAGCGTTATGAACCTGACATTTACAGTCAAAACCTCAAATGTAAATTCTCCCAGAACGTATTTATTATCCGTGTATTGAACCATCTTTTTATATTTTCCTAAACCCCTGACGATAGTGTCCAGGCATGATTAAAAATCTCAGTCTATACACACGTTTTCTGTCTCAGACGAGGGAAGTAGCCCTGCGTTACGGACGGGACTATAAAGGACACGGGTTTTTGGGCGACTTTGTAGGGATTCTGTGAAATAACATGCACAAACCGGAAGTATTAAGACAGTACAAACCGAACGGAGTAGGGTCGGCTCTCTGTAGAACAGATTTATTTTGTTTTGATTTTCTTTTTCGCGTTCACGGGGGGAAAACCATGGTTACGGACGTGACGGCTCCGGAAGCGGCGCTTAACCTGACTGTGGAAAAGCATATAAAACGCTTTAAAAACTTTAACAGAGACCTCTAGTGGGGATTTAAACCACCAACTTTTCACCTCGGAGACATCGGTATGGTAAGGCTGCACAGATAGTCGACTTTAACACTGAAATCACAGCACCACAAGTGCTTACGGATTATTTAAGCCTGCGTTCACGGCGTCTCCGGTCTCCGTAACCCGGCCTGGGCTTTGAGGGCTGTAGACTCGCAGATTGATTTTATTTTTCTTTCGCCCTGAATAATTCTCCTCTTGGAGCGGTTTGTCCCTACGTCACTGAACGCCAGTAAAAGAAGACGGCGGTGTTGTAATTTTATATCTTCAGTTTACGGGAAAATACGTGGAAATACTCGCGTCCTATTGGCCGACGGGTCTCAGTTCTGCCACACGCTAGTCCACACAGTCCGTTAGCGTAAGAGGGGAAAACGGATACGGGTGACGATACGTCCTCGTGTTCCCCCGGACATGTCCTCTTTATCGGACCGAAGAAGAAGAAGCGTCCGGCCGGGATTTCAACATTGTTTCCAGTTTTTAGCTGCGTAATCTGCGTGAACTGTGAACTATTGCTGTATGTCGAGACGGAATTGTGTTTTATTTTTTAGGAAGAAGAAAGCCGACTCTGTTGATGGAGCTTCTAAGAAGCAGGAAGAGGAGAAAAAACAACTGGAGATCAGGCTGAAGGTCTGAACTTGAGCTGAGAGTTGACGTTATTTGTTTAGTCAGGCTCAATTATTTTTACTTAGATATATAAATATATAAACACGTTTTGTCTCGTGTGTATGTGTTCTGCCAGGACGCATGACCTATACAGTACTGTGCAAAAGTCTTAGGCACCCTATTATTAATTAATTAATTAATTAATTTTGAGTACAAACTTTTGTTATAGATTTTTATTTTCTGCCTTCTGCGTTATCGAGTCCGTGCGAAACATTTTAGATTCCCGAGCATTCGTTTTCCAGCCCAGAATTAAGTGCGACAGAAAATGCTGGTGTGTCCGTAAAGAAAGCAGAGTATTGCTCGAGACGCTTTTCAGATAAAACGGAACACGATGACGGCTGCTGGGATGCGCCGCAAAAATAAGAAGCGACAGTCGACGTCTTCAGAAGAACCGTGTCTGGTTCTACACCATGCTCAAGAACACTCGCAGCTCACTCCCTTATAAAACTGAACACATTGTACCCGAGACTTTTTTTTTTTTTTTTAAAGCCAAGTGTCGTCACACCAAATACTGACTGTTTCATTTATTACTTTTTACTGCTGTTTTTAGTCGGGCCGGGCGATATGACAAAGAGATCATATCACGATACTTGAGGACATTTCTACGATATACAGTGTGCATCAGGATGTATAATTTGGCTCATTTCACCAAAACCGTTAAACTGACTGACTGATACTTTTCTTTAATGCCTACAAAGAAGATGAAGATTTTTACTTCTTTCTTTCTTTCTTTCTTTATTAAATTGCGTCAAATCAACGGCATCTGTTCGGTACCGTTTAATTTGTAAAGATTAAAAATGTTAAAAATACATCACCACATGTCAACGATATGTCAGAAAAGTGTATCGTGTAATCATTTATCACGATATCGATTATATCGCCCAGACCTACTTTATAAATGTAGAAACATCAATGTATATTAATGTATATAGTATTAGTGTAATTGAATGCTCCTTTGCTCTGTAGCATTTCTTTGCATGTGCTTTTTCTACAGCGCTGTATATGGAATGGTGCCTTAGAGTTTTCGTAACATCTGTGTGACTTCCTTTACTGTTTTTCGATTGATTACAGGAGCAGAGCCAGTTGATTTGGGGAATTAAAGACAAGCTGAAGAAATACTGTTCGGCCAATGACATGAAAGAGCTTCTGATCGCTAACAGCCAGGACGTTCCCTCAGGAGAGTCTAACGTAAGATCTGGGGGGAGGGAAAAAAAACTTGTTGTTGTTTACTTGCATTTAAGTCATGGATAAATGAGGGGATATTTATATTTATTTATATATATATATATAAAATAATGTGTGTGTGTGTGTGTGTGTGTGTACAGAAATATATACCCCCACAGAAGAAAAAGGACATGAGAGAAAATCCGAAACGTTTATTAAAGTGATATGGTGTCACCTTAATGCCATATATTTGGGAGTGTTTTGTCAGAGGCGTGCTCTCGGTGCTGCTCGTTTCTCTCTGGTTATGGTTATACACTTGCACGTGTGTGTAATAAGTGAGGTTTAAACCACTGTGTCGTGCTGTTCTAGGAAAATAATAAACGACTGGGTGGCGTGATGAAGCGGTGTTACTGTTACTGATGTAAAATTGGATTCTTTTTTGGATTTTTCATGTCTGGAAGTGTTTTATTTTTCTTGTTCCACATCAGTTTTAAATAATGTGGAAATACTTTTTCTACCCTTTTATAGTTACATTTAATGTTGGGGGAAAGAAGTCTACGAAACGAGTCACTTCCTGTTACCGTGTGCGTCATAGCAGATATAAACGGCTGTCTGTTCAAAGCTAGTTTTTCCCCCAAAAATTGATAATATCTAGAATTTCTAATTGAATCCTGACCAATCAGAATCGAGAATTCAACAGCGCTGTGGTGTAAGGAGGACTATCAGATTAGCGGTTTTACTGAAAATAACTAATAAAGACCGGATTTAATCTGGTATGCGATGTTCTGGTACGGGGTTTAGTCGATGATGATGATGATGATGATGATGATTTGTGAACCGGTGCGATCTACAGATCCTCGACCGCCTGTCAGACTGCATGGCTTTCGGATCGTTGAAGCCCTGCGAGACGTGTCAGGGTCAGCTCGTGTTCAAGAGCGACGCCTACTACTGCACAGGAGACATCTCTGCCTGGACGAAGTGCGTGTTCAAGACGCAGACCCCCAGCCGTAAAGACTGGGTCACTCCCAAGGTCAGTTCCTGTCTGTAATGTATAGATTTTCATGGCTTTGGGCAAAGTAAACGTGGTGTGCTAAACCAGATGAACATACGACGGATATAAAGTCTACACACCCCTGGTAAAACGTCAGGTTTTTTGTGAGGTGGAAAGGAAACGAAACGAAGATTAAATCACGTCAGAACTTTACACTTACAACGTATAAAAATTTTAAGTGAATTTTTTTTTTTTTTTTTTTTTTTTTTTTTAGGGAAAAAGTAACGATGTTACAATAACCTGGTTGCGTAAGAAGTGTGCTCACGCTGTACATGCAGGTACAGCTTAGTAATTCTTTGGAGGTTTGTTTGTTTGTTTGTTTGTTTGTTTAAAGGAGTTTCATGAAATTCCCTTCCTGAAGAAGTTTAAGTTTAAGCGTCAGGACCGCGTTTTCCCCAAAGAGCCTCCCGCTGCTCCTGCCGCTGCT